>NW_028279032.1:0-227836 GCF_059751315.1 Micrasema longulum
GGTGGATAATTTAAAAGCTCAACAATGTTTTAAGTATTTCAAAATATGTGCAGACAGGCCTGATTTCTTCCATGGGTAGTAATTAAGGTCTAAATTTGCTGACGACAGTAGGATAAATGGGATACTTTTTAAATGCTTATTTTTGAGGCTGTTGTGCCTTGAGTCACTCTACGCCTCCTAAGTGGGGCGCGCCCCACTGGTTGGGAGCCCGTGGGCTAAACACTATTTCAAGAGATCTCTGAAGCGTCACAAAACTCTCTAGAGCATTAAAAAAAAGAAATATTAGCTTTCTTCTAATTCACCCTAATAATTTAAGTTTGGTGGCTATTTTCAACGAGTTGTAAATAACTTGCTATTAGAAAATGGAAATCAAGTTGGGGTAGAGTGCGGTTCTGATCCGTGAGTTCGCAACACTAGCCACGTAATATATGTAGACCTTAGTTGGTAGTTAGAGCGATGAAACTGGTTCTTGGTCTATCAAACTTAGTGGATTAAAGTGTCAAGATTGAAATTTATTGCAACAGAGAAGGAAAGTGTTTCTGAGAAGGGAACATTAAAATCTAGGCATTTCCCGCGTTCCTTTCGTAAAAATGTTTTTCTTCTCTTTTGCAATAAATTATAATTTTGATAACTCCCCGGGGAGTGAAATGCAGCCATGTCTTCAAACATTTGGACATACTTTAAATATTGTTGGTTAAAATTTTTACTTGTCTTTCATAAAATCAAGAAACATCACAAACAAATTCAAATGTTTTAGATTTTCTCGACATTACAAGATATTTTGACAATGCATAAAAGAACAGCGTTAACATCCGGCTGTATTTGTGAATCCAGTTCAATATCTATAAGTTTGTATAATAATGAAATAACATACGTGGTGATGTTTCTCCGTTTCCTTCATCACATTCTACACCTATTTCTTCATAACCACATCTTCGATTTCGTCCGAAAATTTTTAAAAATCTAGTTAAAAACTTCGATCTAAACACGTCCATTTTTACAATGTTTAATATTAAATTCCCTGCTAAAAATACTCTTATAACAAAATGAGAAACGTTTCACTAAAAAATATTATTATAATTCAAAGTAAAACAATACTTTGCTCTCAATCCAACATCGAAGACTGAATTATTTGATTTAATAGTTGTGGATTGTTTATATGAATAACAAAAGAATTATCGAATAATGTTGATATTAGACATAACAGTTCAACGCGTTTATCATAATATGCTGTACAAAGATTCAAGGGTTATCGCTACGAGAAAAAATAATAAAACATTGTCCTTTTTGTTGGATGATTTAAACAATATAAAAAATCTCTTTGAGAATAAAATGTAAAAATTAGGGCTTATGACTTGTCATTTAATCAGCTGGTTAAAATGATGACTTTACAAACTGTCTTATATTCACCATTATGTCATGATGAGTATTCCTGAACTATTGGCACTTTGAGCATTCCTTTTTCAATCATCCCTTTTTACTAATCAGTCATTTAAAAATATTAAAAATTATTTCGCTTTTTCTACGGAGCCCGTTTTACAACCTAATGGAACCCGTTACACTAGTGCACATTTCGAAATAATCAACAATGTTTTAAATGTGTCCAAATGTGTGTAGACACTCTGAATTTACTCCCTTAGGAGTTATTTAGAAACCAGCCAATGACAGGTAAATACCTAGACTTCTATATTCCCTTCTCAAAAATGTTTTCCCTCTCTGTTGCAACTAACTTAGATTTTTTTTTAAAGTTGAAAATTAATTGAAAAGAGTAACAGAAAGTACAAACTGTATTTATTTAACAATGTTTGAGTATGTCCAAATGCTTGCAGACTGGCTGGATTTCCTCCCCAGGGAGTTGTTTATATTTAAATTTATTTCAACCGAAAGAAAATACATTTTTGAGAAGGGAATATGGAAGTCTTGGGATTTACAGGGCTAATGATCTGTCATCGGCTAGTTTAAGTGGCCACTTTACACATGTTAGAACATCCATATTTCCTCAACTCTTCCATCTGTTGAATTCTGTGAAGTATAAGAGCTGAAACCTTTATCACGTGGGTGAGATTCATCCGGCTGAACCAAATCACCTACTAGACAACGATTGAAAACAATTTCCCAATTTTTATTCTTCTTCTTTTACCAGGTAGTTGATTCAACAATGTTTAAGTATGTCCAAATGCTTGCAGACTGGCTGGATTTCCTTCCTAGGGAGTAATTCATATTTAAACTTATTGCAACAGAAAGAAAAAATATTTTTGAGAAGGGAATATGGAAGTCTGGGCATTTGCAGGATAAGGTTTCAGCTCTTTTACTACACAAAAGTTAACAAATGGAAGAGTTGAGGAAATGTGGATGTTCAAAGATGGGCAAAATGGTGAATGTTACACAGTGTGTAAAGTGGCCACTTAAACCAGCCGATGACAGGCCATAAGCCCTGTAAATGCCTAGACTTCCATATTCCCTTCTCATAAACGTTTTCCCTCTCTGTTAAATTAAATTTAAAAATTAATAACTTCTTTAACCCCTTTTAGACGGTCGAAAAAATTCCCATGATAAATTTACATTGTACTGTTTTGTTTTATTTTATTTTATTTGTTTTATTGCAGACACACGCACTAACTAGGACACCATTAGATTAACTAATCTTCATTTGATTTTCTTTTGTAGGATTAATAAACCTGAGAGCAGCCCTACTAAATAAATTATATTTAAAAACATAATGTTTTAAAAATCAATCCACCCTTACATATTTAACCGTGTCGTATGGATTTGTACGACGGATGTGAAACCGGCTTTATAATAAATTGATATTATCGTGTAATAGATAATAATAGATTTACTTGGCATTTAATCATCAATTTCCATAACATTTTAAAGAAAACAATTGAATAATAAATTAGATTCTGGAATTTCAATACGGTTGTATAATTTTTTTCAATAAGCACGCGTCATAAAGCTTATCTTAAAACAAATATTTACTTTGAAAGAATATCACCTTATATAAATAAAAACCATTTTACTTTGGCGTTTGTTTTGTGGAACTCCATAATATAATTTTAAAATCATATTCAAATATTAGTTTTCGTATACTTATATCGTTTTTTAAAAAAAAAAAACGCGATATCGAACAACTGTTTCGCCTTATTAAGGCATCTTCAAATTTTTGCCTTTTTTTCAAATAAGAAATATAAGCGTTCTTATAATTTTCCCAAATTTTTCAATTTTGGTCGCCATTTTATTTATTTATTTTTACAGAAACAAACAGTCAATAATGATATAATAACATAAAAAATATACGGTTTAAAGACAGACCAGCGAAGTTTCTAAATAAAAATCATACATATTAAATTGTGGTACAACAAAAGGGTGTGTTTGTGTGTATTTGTACGAGAGTAAGTGTAGAGGTGTGTTGGTGTGTATTTGTGTGAGAGAAAGTGTTTAGATGGTTGTAAGTGTGAGCATTTTAAAATAGCAAGTGGGACGTATCGCAGTCAGAAAAAATGAGTCTTAATTAATTTTTAAATAAATTAAGAGGCATGTTTAATATATTAATTGATAAAAAAAGCATTATAGTTTGAGTAAGAATGATAGAGAAAAGAGTGCTGTGCATAGTTAATGCTACAGACTGGCAGATGAAATAAATACTTATTTCTTGTCAGGCGAAAGGGGACATTAAAATTATTTTTGGAGAGTAAATTGAAAGAGCCTACTTAATTGAATAATAATTTATATAAATAGCGTAACTCAGATATAGTTCGTCTATTTTCAGGGATAAAAATCAATTTGGTTTAGCAGATTAGATGTAAGTGCAAAGCGTTTTATTGTTTTTAAAATCTAGATATTTTTTCGACGCGTTGTAAATAACTCACTATTAGAAAATGGAAATCAAGTTGGGGTAGAGTGGGGTTCGAACCTTTAACCTTTGATCCGTATGTCCATAACACTAGTTACCGGACCACAACCCAAAAAATGAAATATCGTTAAATTCATAAGTCTAGTATACCTTGAGAAAGAAGCTGGTGTAGCTTTGAAATCAGTAGGTGGATTTTTTTTTGGTTAAAAACAAAGTTCATTAGATGATATTATTATACGTTTTGTTGATGCTAGACGTATGGTAATCTAGCTTATATCACAAAATTATTTTTTGTATCAAATTCATAGGTTTTTTAGATATTCTGGAGCACAGTTGTTGTGGAGTGACTGATATAATATAAGGTAAAATAGTGATTATCCACCCTCTGTGAAAAACGTAGCCAGAGGTACAAGTGCCCTTATTCAGTAACTTATTTGTTTCGTGAATTTATTCGTATAGTGTCAAAAGGAAACAAGAGCGAAATACGATTTTGATTGCGTTAGAGTGAGATGGATGTATGAAAAACGAACGCACTTACGAAGCGAAATTACGACAGAAAAAACCTGCGGGAAATTAAAAGGTTTTTATTTTGTCCTATTTGCTAATAGCTTATCAAACAAATACAAAAAAATATCTTTTATTTGTATCGTAATATCAGCGCTATGATTTTTTTAAAGCTTTGCAATTACTCCGCCTGTAACGTCACAAGTTCTCGTCGGTGAGTTATGCTGATTGGTTAGTTGGCTTCCCGGAAACAAGAAATCTATCACAATGCTGTAATGGGTTGATTTTTAATAACTTGTTACGCTGTTCATTCGTATGAATATTTTCGTTCGTTGTCACGAAATTTCGCCGTACAATTAAATGCTCTAATTTTCACCGGGCTTATATCGTAGCACTGAACTTTCTCATTTTTAAAATAGTGGAGTTATAAGACTGAACTTAGATTCCAAAATAAAGTTTCGCTGCGGCGTTTGACACAGACGCTTGGCGAATGCTGAATTTGTCAAAAAAAAAACCCTTTATGTTTTCGCCATAATAACTTTTTTACATAGAAATTCATTATGTCACTGGTAAAAAAAAAAAAAATAACTTTAGCAATCCTTTCATCTGTCTGTGTGTAATAGAAAATGCAATATTACCGATAATTACATTGCTACTTCTTACTAAATACCCGTTAAACCAGTTATAAAATCTCGACTCGTTGATCCAAAATGCATCACATTGTCCTAAATTATGTAAATTGGCCAATACGAGAGAAATTAAAACGGTAATTACCAATGCATTTTGTAAAAATAATCCTAAGAGGATAATATTTCTTAAAAAATATTTTAAGTCTGTCCAAATGTTAGTAGACAAGGTTAAATTTAACACTATAGGGAGTTCATGAGATTTAAAAGTCAATGATTTGTTGCAAAAAGAAGGAAATACATTTTTGAGTGAGAAAGTCAACATTTGGAAATGTTATATTTATTTTATTGGGTAAATAAACAGAATGTACAGATATATTGACAATTTCTTTGTTTATTAGTGTAGTACACTCGTGCACGCACCAAAAAAGTTGTTTACACTTGAGGCCATAATTTTAATCATGTTAAATATAACAAATGTAAAAGATACAAAATGAAAAATATGTAAATAATACTAAATTCTGAAGTCGTATATCTTTTTTTTAAATCTTCAAATTGATATTTTCACACCGGATTTGTGTATGCTGGATTTTAATCCGAGAAATATTTACTCTTGCTACGCGAAGAATAAATATGCCTCTAATACAGCAATAAATCTGTACAAGAAAGAACACGAAGATAGGACGCATAACATAGAAGACAGAGACGCTGCTCTGTGGCGCTGTTTGTGTGAAAGAGATTGAGCCGGTTATTGGCAGTGAGCGGGGGTGCACACATGAAATGATAGGCGTATTAATGGTTTTTAATTTATTCTGCTATAATGGGGCTAAATCAAATTTTATTTTATAAATTATGTAAAGGAATTATTAAACATGTCTCTATGTTTTTTTAATATATCTTAACTTCAGAATATTCCGTCTTTTTCTTGAGGTAACGCAATGTAACATCATCGAGCGCAAAGGATTTTTTTACCAAGGGTGCTATTTTGAACCGCTCTTCCGGCACGTGAAAACAGTTTTTCTCGTTTAATTTGTATGTAAATAAAAAAACTTTAATTTTTTAAGTAATAAGGTTGTATTCATTTTTTTATTATTATTATATAGTTATTCTCAACTTTACTGTGTTATATTTATATTTAGTACGTAAGATTTTCAGGGCTTATGACTTGTCATTAGCTGGTTTAAGTGGCCACTTAACACAACTGTAACATTCACCATTCTGCCCATGATTGAACATCCACATTTTCTCAACTCTTCCATCTGTTGACTTAAACCAACCAATGGCGGCTCAAAAGTCCTGTAAATGCCTAGACTTCCATATTTCCTTCTCAAAAATGTTTTTTCTCTCTGTTGATATAAATTAAAATATGAATAACTCCCTAGGGAGGAAGTCTAGCCAGTCTGCAAGCATTTGGACACACTCAAACATTGTTACGCTGTATTTGGTTTACAAATGCGGTCCCCTTTGCACCAACTGCTTAGGAAAAGAAGAATGATGATGATGATGGTTGACTGCCATCTTAACTAAATAAAATAAGTTAATTTATAACACATTTCAATTTCGCAATCTGTATATTTATAGTTATTTAATCTGTTGATCTAAATTCGTTATCTCACAAATAAGTATTATTCGAGGTTAATTCAAATTCGAAGTGAAGATTTTATTTTATTACTAATTTCACACCAACAAAAAAAAATACGTTTCTTAGTAATTTTATATAATTAACTAATTTAATTTATGGGGGTTTGTGGACCAGATCTCCGAGATTCGAACCGCACTCTGCCCCAACTTATTTCAAATTTTGTGACAGTGAGTTATAGTTTTTACCAGCTGAGACAGATTAAATGCATGCGCAAAAATTTGTCAGTTGATGCCGCCCGTCAATTAATAAATGCGTTTGTAGTGTCTAGAGTCGATTATTGTAATGGTATCTACGCAGGTCTACCAATGAATAAAATGACTCGCCTACAGGCTGTACTAAATGCCGCAGCGAGACTTATTTTTGGAATCTCTAAATTCAGTCATATCACTCCACTACTTCGGGAATTGCACTGGCTACCAAAAGGTGGAAAACCACAGAGGGTGGAATACAAACTCTGTTGTCTTATGTATAAGTCACTGCACAACTCTGCTGCAGAATATCTAAGGGAACTCTCCATTCCAGATGAACTAGCTGACAGACGTCTTACGCTTAGATCAGCTACATCTACGTCGAAAGGAAAAGTTATTATACCTCTACGCGAACAGCGCACTAAATTCGGGGAACGTGCATTTGCGGTCGCAGGCCCTACGGCACGGAATGCTCTCCCAGCAGAAATCCGAAACTGTGAGAGTGAAGTGATATTTCGGAAGAAACTTAAAACCCACTTGTTCTCTAAATCATTTGAATAAATTCTTAGCATGTGGTGGAAAGTAATATGAAAAAGTACATTATTTTTCTTAAATTAAAAAGTTAAAATTAAATGTATATATTTATATAATCACTTTGTAAAGCGCCCTTGAGGTATTATATTACGAAAATGGCGCTATATAAGTTATCCATAATTATTATTATTATTTTGTACAACACAATAAAAATTGAGAACGTAAAAACTTCTTTTTTCAATAATGCCAGATTTTAAACTATAAAAAATATTTCTCTGAAAGCACATAGGTATCCTAGTACTAGTTTATGACATTTTTGTTGTTTTTTTTACTTTTACCAAACTGTGTGAAAAAACTCCCTCGAGTCACTGTGGTAACCTGAGATTACCTTAGGTTGACCTAAGGTAACCAGGGTTTTTTAAATTTTTTTATATGGTTGTTTCATTATTTTTTACCTTGCTTATAATATACAAGGTTTCTATTTCAAAAATAAAATTTTTCTGCTATTGTATTACATTATTTTAGCTAATCTGTTGAAATCAGGAAGGATATTCTAATGCGGGCCAGCATTTGCTCATGTGTAGAGGAAACCACTTAAAACACTTCAGGAGAAGCCGGCCTGTTGGCAGTAGTCAACAGGCCTTTCGTTCCACTAGAGGAGTGTTCGGCATTTTGTTCCCTACATGGTTTATTTTACCAATTGCCTGCACTAACCTGGGGTTAGGCAATGATTGGCTCATAGAAGGGAATGAATTTTTTCGTTATTTTTTTAAAGGTACTGCTTGTATTTTTAATGAATTCGGTAAAATACAAAACTCACCTTATATCTTACCTTTGTGATCAATTGCGGACTCAAGTTAGTACGTTTTATATGTGTACTTTTATTCTGCCTAAAAGTACACTTAGAATTATTTATTTTTCCTTGTTGGAGGCTAAACTAAGATATGGTATCAAAGCATGGGGTCATTCAACTATCACAAACTTAAAAATGATACAGAGTTTACAGTATTCCATCGTTGAAAAAATAGTCTTGAATGATATTAACAAAATGTGGAGTAATAAAAGAGTACCATATACAGGTCTATTGGTAACTCAACGTTTTCCCGACAGGACAGGTAGGGGTACACAAATGCAAGAAATTTAAGTACGCCAATGTATGGCCGAATGTTAATAGTTTATGAGATATTTGGAATTTAGCGATTTCATAAAAAAATACAAATTTTTGGGCGTTAGTGACCAAATAAAAAAATTGGCTCATTGAATGTCAAAAAAAATCATACAGTTTTAAAAATCACTACTTCATTAAACGTACAAATTACTTAAAAAACATCTTCGTTTCATAAGTTTTCCAAAAAGGTAAGTAAAACCTATATTTTTATGAGAACAACACATTCAAAACTAATTTTAACAATACCCAGGCTAAAAATACATTTTTGAATGTGTTGTTTTAGTAAAAGTATAGGTTTTTATACCTTTTGGAAAACTTATGAAACGAGGATGTTTTAAAAGTAATTTTTACGTTTAATGTAGTAGTGATTTTTAAAACTGTATGATTTTTTGAAAAGTAACGAAATAAATATTAATAAAAGAAAAAATATTATTAGTCGTAGTATTTAAATTATAAATCTTTTTACATATTTTATTGCTTATTAATCTTTTTTACCAGATCACTTATAAATAAAAAAATATTTCAATAACATTTAATTTGTCTTTTTTTTTGTCACTAACGCCCAAAAAAATGTATTTTTTATGAAATCACTACATTCCAAATATCTCAAAAATAATTAACATTCGGCCATACATTGGCGTACTTAAATTTCTTGTATTTGTATACTCCTGGAATACGTCGAATTACCAATAGCCCTGTATATTTTTTTAAGCGGTGTCGCTTCGAGGAATTCTGTGTTTCTGTTTCATTTTGGAACAAAGAAAAAGCGATGAATTTAAAAATATATTAGAACATTGCTTTAATGCGAGATTTACACATAATGAAGGTTAAGTAATTCCAAAGACATGCAACAAATATGGAAAAATAACACTAAACCATGTGATTCCAGTTTTGTTCCATTTGTTGGCAAACGATATAAGAAATGGCACTAGACAAGGAAAAAATAAGAGAATGGCTATTCGATCAGGAGTTTATATATGAATTTAATGGAATACATGAATAGATAAACGTATAAATAAATATATTGAATAGAAACATAAATATGCATAAAGATATATATATATACGTATAACAAGAAATAAGTGCACATTATCGCAATCATAAGAGAAAAAATAAAAAAGAAACACAAAGCCCCTGCTTTACATATACATATATATATATATACATATATATATCAATGGCGAGCCGTGATTTATTTTATAGGTAATTTATTAAAAATGTTCAATAATTTGTACAACATATAAGTACCTACATAACATGTAAGTAATGTAATTATAAATGACTATTTTTTGTGGTTATGTGAAAATCAACTCAAGCAACAATTATTATTAACCACGCGATATACGTAGCTTTATTCTACACTATTTTAATAGAATCCTAAACTTGTACAAAAGTTTATCAACAAATACCACAATGACATTTAGCAGATATTTCCATTATGATCTCTCATTGACAGTACTGTCAAGACTTGAGCACTGGCCGATTTCTTTTAAAATGAATAATGCCTAAAACGGCCACTGCGAACGCCACCTGTCCTATGTGATACATAATATGTCAACGGTATCCCATCAAAGAAAAATAGTCCTTCGGAAATAATTTTCGAAATACTAGTTTGCAAATAGAGAATCTTCTAAAAATATTTGTAATCTGCGAGTTTGTTTTAGTACTAAAAAGCCGACTTGCGTTAAAGACGAAAAATACAGTGTACGTTTTTGTATGGAAGAATAAGCTGAGGTAATCGGCTAGTTTCATCGTTCAGTGAGAATGGGCCGGGCGCTGGCGCTGGGCGCACTTCATATATATTTTTTGTAGAAATATATAAACGGTGATTTACTCGTATAATAAATATCAATTACTTTATTTATTTTCCTATAAACATGGTTACTATAAATTATTATTATTAAAAGTCAAATGTAATGGTAAGCTGTGCATAATCGCTTACTTTGACGATTCGCCCCTAATATATATACATATATTTATATATTATGTTTTAAAAAAGTAAAAAAGGCTTTTTGCCTATTATGTACACCTTTCTATTTTAAATTTGGTATCCCTGCTTTGTGTTTTTTTTTCTCTTATAATTGCGATAATGTGCACTCATTTCTTGTTATTTTTAAGTTTTTTTAATATTATTCTTGAAAAAAAAAAATTCTCTCTCCTTATACTCGTAGTTAAGTTAGTAGTTATTATTATTAAACAAACAGTTTTATCATATGTAAAGGATCTTCAGCGATAAGCCAAATAAATTGGCTCGGTAAGTCTTGTAATAATAATAATAAAAATGCTTTAAAAAACGTTTAATTTATATGTAAATAATACAAATTTAAAAAAAGGTTCGGTTATTTGTAATCCAACATGAAGTCAAGCGAAGAAGAAAATAGTTATTTTTTATCATTGTAGTGAAATATCATCAGCATCTCGGATTTTTAAAACAGGGAAATCATTATTTTTTCTCACTAGAATATTTCAATTTCTTGTCCATATGAGCTATTAACCATTTGCTTTTGTGGCTTAGGTGAGCCAGAGGACTATTTTATTTGCAGGAGTCAGAGTTCTTATCGGCCTCGTGGTGTAATGGTCAGCGCGTTAGCCTACCATGCAAGAGATCTCGGGTTCGATTCCCGAGATTGTTAATATGAACTATTTGTTTAAAAGGGTGTTTTCACACTAGAATATTTCATAGTCCCTGAACTGGACCTGAAGCGTAAGACTGATCATCTATCTTTATGTAACAATAATAATCAAGATACGCTGCAATTGGTGTACCAATTCAGTGCCCTATGCACCACTTGGTGCGCAAAGGGAATGATGATGAGTTCATTTATATATTTTCATTGCACTTTAGATTCACCGTATTCTGATTCTTTTTAAAAATATATTTAAAATACAATAATTTTTCAATTTATTTCAACAGAGAGGGAAAAAGTTTTCGAGGAGAAATTTGGAAGTCTAGGCATTTACAGGGCTTATGACCTGTCATTGGCTGGTTTAAGTGGCCACTTTACACACTGTGTAACATTCACCATTCTGCCCATGTTTGAACATCCGGTGAATGTTACACAGTGTGTAAAGTGGCCACTTAAACCAGCCAATGACAGGTCATAAGCCCTGTAAATGCCTAGACTTCCAAATTTCTCCTCGAAAACTTTTTCCCTCTCTGTTGAAATAAATTTAAATATGAACAACTCCCTACGGAGGAAATCCAGCCAGTCTGCAAGCATTTGGACATAATCAAACATTGTTACAATAATTTTCTTTGAAAAAAAAAATTGCCGAAAGTTTCAAAGGTTTCCACCCGTTTTTTTATCCCGTCCCATCTTTCATTGTCAATTTTTTTTTTTATGTAGGTAGGCAATTTTTTTTGTAACATTGTTATCAAATTTGAAATGTTTACGGTAGTTTGAGATGTAGTTGATAACAGTGGTGTGAGTTCAGTTTTTTTTGTTTCTTTTTAGGAGCCATTTTTTTAACAGTTATATTTATGTAATTAAAGAGTAATTAATTTATATGAACTATTTTTACGTGAGTTTGAACAATTTACATTTACCGACTGTTTCCTTAATCTTCTTTTATGTACCTTGGATTTTTATGTACTATCTACATCAAAACTATCAAATATAGTCAAAAGAACCCAACAAAATATAAACACTCGTTCAGCAACCGACTTTGGTAAAAAGCAATACAATGTAATTGCTCCAAAAATATTTAATGATTTATTGCCAAATATAAAAGACTCAAAATGTAAAACAAATTTTTAAATAAAAATAACTGCACTTATAAATAGTGTAGAAGGAGATTTTTCGAAAAATATATGTAAATCAATAAACGTAGTACTTTATATAATTGGTAGACATATTATTTATATTTTTATGTATTTCATTGCTTTATTTTTGTTTTATTATATATCATACTATATTATTTATGTTTAAGTAACATGTATTCTTGGCACTTATATATACTTTATATTTGTATAATAATGATTCTTAATTTCTTAAATTTGATTAGCTAGGCATTTATAATTAAGTAGTTTTAGTTTTTCTTTTTTATGTTATTGTTTTAATAGTATAGGACTACTTACGCTCTAAAGATAAAAAATCTTCATCTTAGAACAGGCTGTGCCATGTAAGATGTAGACTTTCATAAACAAAGAACACTCTTTTTTCATTTTACATTAATTGGTTTTATATAGATTCATTGTTATTAAGTATGTATATTATTTTTTTTGCAATAAATTTACAAATAAATAAATAAAAATAAATAAACAAATAAACTATTAACTCTCAAGAAACATTACAAAAGGTCACACTGTGATCGATCTCCATTTGCACAAGACATACAGATTTAGAGTTTTTTTTTTAAATCATTAAAACATTTCAGGCCTTACCAATAAATCTGGTAGATTAAGTACTTGTAGAAAATATATAATATTCTACTTGTATGCCTAGGCGTAACTTTAAACCAGGTTTATAAGTAAAGCTCAACATAATTTAACTTTTGATATATTTTATGTGTATATGTTTCGGAGCTAAAAAAAACACAGTACGTAAAGTTATTTGGTATAAATCATCGTACTATTTTTTTACATCCATTTATTTGAAACCCGTTTCATAACACCCCAATGATGTATAGGGCAATCTATTGGCACACCAAATTTAACGTTTTACGAAGAACGTAATGAACTAAAACATAAATACAAATATTTCAAGCTGCCCAGCCAGGAATCGAAACTGGGACATCAGGTATGGTAGGTAATGGCACCAACCCCTACACCACGAGACGGATTTTTCCCCAATTGATTTTTCTTTTCAGGATTTTATCCTGAGACTTGCAATCGAGTCGGAAACAACTTCACACATTGAATTCTTCATCCGCCTAGACTTAAAACCGTACGGGCGTAAGTAAATAAATAAAATGAATGTATAATAAAATAAATAAAACAACTTTGTTTTCAAAGACTAATTATTTTTTTTCATCGACCAATCATCAAGGTTTACGTAACTAATGAATGATTTCCTATTTTCTTTTACTAAATGCTACACGTGGAGCTAATTCAATGTACATTGGAAAAACAAAAAGAAATTTTTATATTAGAGTAAAAGAACACTTGAGGTGCCTTAATCAAGATTTTTTTCTGAATTCGCCAACCATCTGATAAAACATCCATAATCATAATTTCAATAAAGACACTAGATAAAAAGTAATTCATTTTGAAAATAAAATATTAAAATTTAATAACTTGGAAATGTAAGAAATTTGTAAAAAAAGCGATTCATAATAAGAGAAAAATAATTAATAACCAAATAAACAAAATTTCTTATCGTCCACTCCTGTCTAGTTTCGAAAAATTACCACCTTTTTAGGAAAAAAAGACTTGATTTATTAGCTTCACGTGTAGTATTTAGTAAACACGGATAAAATAAAATAGGGAACAATTCAATAAACGTTGACGAAGAAGCTTGTTTGCTTTGAAACCGATTGGTAGAAAAAAATTACAGTTTAAAAACAAAGTTGTTTTTTTTAATATTTTCGTTATAATGAATAATCACAAAGTAAGTGCTTCAAATATAAAAATTTAAATAAATGTATACCTGGAATTGCAGTTCCAATTGCATTGTATTCGCAATCCAACTTTCGTGACGGATGCATTTTGATTTCTAGTTGTGATTTCTTCAGGTTAAAACTCATCTTTAGTATTTAATGCTGCACTGGCACTCAAATACAAAGAATTAATTTAAAAAACAGTCAAAACTAAGAACTAATTGCACAAGATTAAATTTGTTTTTTTAATTATCCCGAATTCAATTAAAACATATCACAACATATTGAGGATTATTTAAATTGACAAACGTAAATATTTTCTTATTTTATTAACTTTTATCAAAACCACAAAACAAATACTTTAAAAAGCATATAAATTGCACAAATAATGTAAAACCGTTTGTTGGACTCTTCTATTCTCAATTTTAAATTATTACTATGGTTAGGAGCGGAATAAGTGGGTACTTTTAAATCCTACTCCTGCGCATGGCGAAATTTTCAAAATAGGAAAAAAGTGTCATAGACACCGCGACAAAGGGTTTGCGCGGGAACTCGGTCTGTTTGACAGCTAAGCGCGCGGTGCCTGAGGTTTTTAGCAATACTGAAGGAAAATTCGCGTCGCGGGTGTTAATATAAGCGAGCCTTGCTTGCAGGACAGGTTTACACGCCATATTTACGTCTGACGGGAAGTTCGGGCCGATCTTGCGAAGCTTGTGACGTTTGGAAAATTGGTAAAGTGACAGTTAGGCACCACGCGTGATTCACCGGCGGGTCTTTTATCTATAAATAAAACTCGTCTCCATAAACCTGAGCGTGGTTATCCAACAACAATAATAATACAACAACATTGTTCTTCGGCTCACTTCAGAGCGCGTGCTTAATTGTGAAGTTGAATATTTCATTTCATAATGTAATAAAATAAACGAGTACATTTTTATATGTACCTACCTATAACCCATAGAATTGAGAATAGTCTAGAAACCGCATACGAGCATCAAACAGAAGGCGACTAAACTACTCATAAATGAGTAGTTTCACGTTTTGACCCATAAGTTTCTTTGTAGAAGTCGCTAAATACGCAACTCCCGATTTGAATTCAACCATGTCGTGTTGTGCATTTTTAAAGTGTAGAAATGCTGCTAGGATCTTAAAGAAATAAGATGGGATCACATTTTATGTGTAATTAGCAAATAAATGTGTAAGTAACAAATGCATTACTTAAAAATTGAATTATTTTTCCATCTCTCAGATTATCAAAAAAATCAAAATGGACATTTCGTTAGTGTAGCCAGGGTAGTAAATTTGTTTACCCTACTTTGCTCATCTAATTAGAAAACTTGTGAAAATTGGACCTCGCATTAAACAACTCTGTGGTGGACATTTTACTGACATTATCTTTTAAACATTTTTTTTTTTAAAGGAATAACCCGCTAAGCCTCTATTTTGAGGCTTGTCAGCAGGTGGGATAGAGGGGATATGGAAGAAGGTAATGAAAAATACACCACAACACCCAGACCAATTGAGAAAAAAATCTTTCTTGGATTTTTTTCTTGCAACTGGCGGGAATCGAACCCGCGACGCCAGTTTCACAGATAGCCGTCTAACCAAATGCGCCACGGCGCCTGTCCTGTCAAATATTATTTAACATGATATAAAAATATCCATTTTCTGTTAAATAAAAGTTGTTTTATATTTTTAGTTAACAGTTCATGAATTCAATTACTTCTATTAAAAGACCCTTAACTTATTTACTATGTTGTGTCAATCAGTATTTCCGTGTGCACATTAATATTTTAGAGAAATTAACAGATTGCTTTTTTTTACCTTACATTTGTGTAATGATTATATTTTTTCCCATCGTGCAACATTACGCGGCGACTTCACGAATGCGCGCGGTGAAAGTGGAGCATAGTCGGGGGATTTTCAGACACCGTCCGATGTATTCAAATATGATTCGACTCTCCTTCTGGACTATTCTTAATTCTATGCTTTAACCTTTATATTGTTTAATGCAAAAAGCTGTCTAGTTTTCAATCCGTTTAATAGTGCATTAAATTACTTTTTTTCTTTTGTTAATAATGCTATATTTTTTATTGTTTGAAGGCCTAATACTCTGAGGCCGTTGATGTTAGGTATTTTGTGTACTTACACACTTCCACGCCGCGCCTTACATCTTTTTTAAATTTCGTTTTAATCGACGCGACGTGTGTCCAGCTCAAAGTATTTTTGCGATCGAAAAAATTGAAATATAGACATGTAAAAATATTTAAAAAATAGCATTAGGAATTTAACATATCATATATACATACATACATGTATGTCAGCATAAAATAGATTTAATAAAGTCGGTATATTATGAACATAAAATGAGTTAATAGCAGATCATTAGCATAAGAAGCTTTGTAGTGGTAGTAGTAATATTGCTTCTGCTGTAATAATGCGACGTGATATCTTTTAAAATCTCACCATTAATACAGAAAAGTATGTAGTTTTAAAACCATTTTGTCTGCTATGTTTTCAATTGTATCGTTTTTATTTTCTTTTGTTCTTAATGTTATTATCTTTTAATATTTTAATATTCAATTTCTAAGATTTAATATCACGCTTCAAAACTTTGGACATATCCTCGCTCAAGACATACTACCTTACTGAGCAACGACAAATGCAACATTTGGGTACGTATTCTGATGGGAAGTAAAAATGTATCTTTAATTTTATCTACAAATTAAAATTAAGTTTTCTGTATGAAAAATATAATATGTTTACATTTTTTTTAAACATGTTCAATCACTGGTTACCGACAAAGTTACTTTGAATTTTCATACAAATATACACACTTTCGTATCGATATTAGTTTATACCGTCTCAGTATATATCGATGAAGATAGCCGATCATAATCGTGGCCCTAGGCCTCGATTATTATGGGAAGTTAACAGAGTTATCTTTGACTGCCTCTAAAGAAAAGCCGATATTTGTGTACGAAAATGAGTATATTTGCATGAACACTTAAAATATCTTCGTCCGTAACCTATAATTCAACATTACAATATTTGAGTTTGTCCAAACGTTTGAAGACAAAAGACTGGATTATACCCCCTCGGAAGTCATTGAGATTAAAACCAACTGGTCCAAGAAAAAGTATAAAAATGGGAAAATTATTTTCAGGCGTTGCCTAATATGTGAAATAATTCAGTCAGATGAATATCTTCACAACAATAAAAGTTTCAGCACTTTGACTTCACTAAAATACACAGCAAAGGGAAGAATTGAAGAAATATTCATGTTCAAACATAGGCAAAATGGTAAATGTTACACAGTGTGTAAAGTAGTCAATTAAACCAGCCAAAGACAGGTCATAAGCCCTGTTAATGCCTAGACTTCCATATTCCCATATTGAAGGTATTCTCCATCCCTTTTGTAATTTGTTATTATAATTTAACATGTTTGATTGAAAAAAATGTATGATATGCGGCAATTGGTGTACCAATGCAGTGCCATGTGCACCATTAGGTGCGGAAAGGGAGTGATGATGATGAATAAAAAATACCGGAAAACGGCAATGGTACAGAAAATTTACAAATGCTTTAACCACTACACCACAAGGTGAACGATCGTAGTTCAGCGGTTTTTAATTGTTTTTTGTTTGTTAAAAGACTAGCCAAAAACTAAGCCAAAAATTATTTTTTAAATTTTTATACACCGTATTATCGTATTTTTAGCGCTATAACTTTTTTTAAGTTTGTAATTCTAAAATAACTCCACGTGTGACGTCAAAGATTCTTTTCCGCTTATTCTCTGTCAGTTCTGCCGATTGGTCCGTTTAAGGTAAGCAAACCATATATTTTTCACAGCTCTCTTATCGTTGCTTGATTCATGTGAACCAGTGACGTCGTTTAAAGTAGTTTGTTTTTTTTTTTTTTAATTTCGTACATTTTCAACAAACTTTGCCGTACAATGGAAAGCTCTAATTCTTACCGCGAGCAAGAAAATATTTGTTGTACCCAATTTGCCGTAGTGCTGAAGTTCCGCATTCTCTATTAGGAAAAGCAATCAGTTATTTTTCAAAATTTGGGAAGATATACGATCTTGACTTGCTTAAAGACTCAGCTCTCATATAACAAAAACACCACATTTTACACATATCACTTTTTCCTTCTATTTTTTATACTTTTATAATTAACCTTACATATAATTGCTTTATAATATGGAAACTTCACTGGTCCTTCACTTCACAGAGTTAAGTCTAATTGTGTAAAATATTAAACTTTGTAACTGTACTGTATGTTTCCTAAATAAAAGAAAATAAAATAAAATAAGCCACATACATCACTCCATAAGCCACACACATCACTCCATAAGCTACTCGCATCACTCCATTAGCCACACACATCACTCCATAAGCCACACTCTATATTTACAAGGATGGAGACACCAACACAAATAGAGTCACGTGTTACACTATAATCCGAGAACTGAGTATTGAACAGCATATTTCTTCCTCTGTACAAATCCGTGTTCTCGGGTACGAAGGCCACATTACGAGACGAAGAGACAATCTGAAAAGATCGGTGGTACAGGAACGAGTTGAGGGGACTCAATCTCATGGAAGAAATCCTATCAGATGGACAGACTTCGTAACAGAAGCAACTGGCGTCCTGCTTCAGGTGGCCTCCAGAAGCGCTGAAGATAAAAGCTGATGGAGGTGGATCGTAAGAAAGTGCTTTCCTCCTGCTAATGTGACCACGACTACTCTGCCAAGAGCAAACGACTAAGAAAAAATTATACATATTCTCGTTACATATTTTTGTCCTGTTCAGAAAATTTTATTATTTATGTTGTTGGGTACGTAATTCGTGCTGTGTTAGGTTTATGCATTTTTTGTAATTATTTTATATTTTTTCATTTATTATTGTAATTTTATGTTTTTTTTCACAATTTACATAAGAGGATAAACAGAATATTTAATAAAGAATAATTACATAGCACATAAATACTTATTAACAGTAAGAATATTAAACAAAAAAAACACACAAAGGCCTGGCCTGTTTGTGGGTATACAAAAAATGTGATGAAAGAAAGATTAATGCTTCTAACTTTTTTTTAAAGATTCGATTGAAAATTTTACGAACTAAATCTACGAACACGCGCAGCTCAAAGATGTACATTTCGCTGAAAACCGCACGTAAATCGGTTTTGCCGTTTAGGAGCAGTTAAGTAACATCACACGTATAGAAGAATTATATATATAAAGATAAATGAGGGCTAAGTATCTAACCGTTCGTGCGCTCTGTAGTTGCAAGACGTCATGGGATACTAAAGCTAGGGTTTCCTAGGAGATCGGTGCCCGTATTTTAACGGCCGTAGTGAACGGTGATGCAGTGGACAGCCGTCGTAACGTCGACTAGAGAGTGGTTTCCTAGGGAAACGGTGTTAAATGGTGTTGACAACACCGTTTTCCTAGGAAACCACACTCTAGTCACCGTTACGACGGCTGTCCACTGCATCATCGTTCACTACGGCCGTTAAAATACGGGCACCGCTGTCCTAGGAAACCCTAGCTTTATTGTACAATGCTCTTGAAGAAAATTTCAAAGAACATAAAATTTATCCGGAATAAATCGATGACTAAACTTATCTTGGGTTGCGCCATGTAAATCCGTTAGCGATTAGATTTTTTAATTCGAAAATTTGTGATAACCTGCGAACGGTATAATCTCTTTTGCAACATCTTCGAGTTCACGAAGAAAAATCATTCGCATTTTATATTATTTCTTATAAATGGAGTGATAATGAGTGGCTTGACACTAATTCGCTTTTCGACATCGAGTATATTTAAGGAGCAAATATTCGCAAAGAGATTTGTCACATAAATATAGACCTCGAAAAAGTAAGAAAACATTTTTTGTAACAACACTATTTGTTTAAACGTTTGAACATATTTTTAAAAACTTTGAGACATTTTTTATATCATTTGAAGAAAAAAACGCATTTTGAATTAAAACTGTGGTTTTTTCTTATTTATTTAGATATTAACAAAAAAAATATTTATAAAATTATGAATTGCTTTTTTGGTCGTTGCTCTTTGTTTCAGGTAAAATCGTTTAGTACGTGTATGTGTCATCGATCACTGGACTTAGTCCGCCACAAATCTATATATTTTTTGCAGATTTAGACAAATCACTTCTTAAATGTTTTTTCCTCATTTAGTGATAGGTAGAATACTAAAATTGGACTATAATTTTGATTTGTAAATATTGTTTCTTAAAATAAATTAAAACAAAATTTAATAAATGTATTAAAATTTATAAATGTGTATTTTCATTTTATCGAGCACAATAAAAGAAAACTCCTTGCAACAAATATTTTTGCTTTTTTTATTTCATTTTATAGTTTTACCACGCTTAAAAAACACTCGATATTATGATTTATAATGACTGTCATATTTTTTATGGTGGATTAATACAGTTTTTTTGCAATAATATAAATTAATTTGAGACTAAAAAATATGTTAATATGAACAGTTACTGGGTATACCCAGAAAATGAAAAGGTCATGTATTTAAATCATATATAAATATGTGTATGTTTATTTTCGTATGATCCTCATGAAGATGCCCATAAATCTTAATGAAACCATTATCTAAGTTGCAAATATGCTATATTTATTTATTTGCGAACTCGTTCAATCCATTTTATTACAATAAAACTCGTTAATAAAACTAAAACGTAAAACTTATTAGTTTTTCCTATACAGGTGCGATTAAAATAAAAAAACATGACTGAGCCAATAATTTGTTTCGATATATTTTAGCCAGGGAGAATAATATGTAAGTAGATACCGGCTAATTTAGGTTTTGTGAGGTTGCTACGCCTGACGGGACATTTTTGGTCGGCTGCACTGTTTTGGCCCGCGCGCGCTTCTTTTTGCTTTTTCGACTGTTTTACATACGCATGCTTTTTGAATTGTTAAAAGTATTGTCATTATTTCGCCATTTAGGTTTTAACTTCGCTTTAACTCGCACAACACCGCAAACTTATCATCGTCCATCGCCATTCTTCATCATCTGCCGCCTCCAGATGAAATTGTGTGCCTGCGGTGTTTCGGATGACCAATTTCCCAGCAGCGTGAACTGATCGTCGACAAGGAAGAGGACTTAACACACCAGATGTCGGGAATGGAACCCGAAACCTATTGCATGGCTGGCAAACGCTCTGGCAACTACACCAAAAGGAGGACTTCATTATTTAATTCGATGAGTGGATCAAGCCAAATAGGTGAATTGTGTACTGTTTATGAAATTTGTTCTATTGGTTTGTATAAATTGGTTATATTTGTTTGAATTATTATAGTTTTCATTGTTTATTTTGTTTGATAATTAGGTTGATTAGATTATTTACGTATTTTTATTATTAGTATTGGTAAAAGTATGTTAATTTTGTTAAATAACTAATTTAAAGCATGTTTCACATTTTGTAAAATGTTCTCCTCGGCACACGACACCTCAGTGACATTATTCTTTATAAAAAATAAAATACAAACAATGTAAAAGTATAAATAAATAAATACATATCAACTATTGATAAAATTGTTACAAATTTTACATTGTGTTTTAATTTTATGATTTAACTATTCGTTTAACTGCATTTACAACTTTTTAAATAGTAACATTACACAACACACCAAGTACATTATATTTTCATTTGCACTGTTTGTAGTTTATTTAATATTTTTATGTAAAACTTAACCTACTTTTAAAAATATGTGTTAAACCTTATCTTAATTATTTTATTTAACATACTTGCGTTTAACATTTTCATATCGTGATTTTAACCCATCTCCTTCGAATTTCAATTATTGATAATTTGTATTGGTATTATTTAAAAAAATATTAATATTTTTCGTTTTTATAAACAGGTTGAGGAGATAATAAGTGTTCTTTAAAAAACAACCGTAGTTGCGAAAGATACAAAAAAATAAATGTAAATATTTTGTACCTTACAAAACACATTTTAAAGTCTAAATTTTCTAAAAAAACATAAGTTTTGGTAGTAGAGTGCAGTTTGAACTAGAAGTAGGAAAAGTTATTCTTCAGAAATAGATAAAACAGTTTAACAAAAAAATTAACTGTTATTTTCAAACAATTAACTTTTGAAAATAGCTGAAACTTTTTCTTAACCGTTAGTCAGGATATTTAAAAAATGAGGCAGGAATAGCAGTGTTTCAAAACCGTGGCCACGTCCCCCTCCATGAAAATAAAAAAAACTAGCCACGGTACGTACTCTGTTTCTTAAATAATAGTTTAGAGCAGCGTGGCTCATAACAAGTAACAGTTTGGTTTACTTTTGTGAAACTGTTTCTGTAGTTGCTTGAACTCAATGTTTTGCCCACGCTTCTATAAACTGTTATTTAGTAACAGTTTAGTTTATGAAAAAACAATATTGAGTCTGTGACATTAGCCACGAGCCTACAACCCGGTTCTATAATACATTTAAAAGACATAAATTGATCAAAACTATTATTATTTATACTCTTAAGAAAAAGATGTTGATTAATAAATACCATGTAAAAGATGTGAACACAACATCGACAGTTTTTTTACAGTATTAAGTATGCTGGCTGTTTGCAATAAACCCAACGAAAAAAAATCACTTAAACTATTATAAAAAAAAGCCGCAAGTAAACACGATCAGTATTTACTTTGCCAATAGTTTTTAAAGTTAGTTTTGTTTTTTTAAAAGTGCTTCCTGTCATTTATTAATATATTTTGTAGGTATTACATACTTTTTGTAGCCTGCGTAGTGCAGTGGTCTTATCGTCACAGTTTTACGTAATAGGATGTTCATGGGTTCGATTACGGACTCGGTCAATAGAATAATGATTATAAAATGTGAGTGATATTTTAAGGCTAAGTCATTTATTTCCTTTTACCGGTCTTAGCAAAATTTATGATGTTTCGTGTAAAATAAAATGTTTCCAGAAATTGGGAATAACGTTGAAAATATATTATGTCCTAGGTTTTACCCGCGGCTTCGCTCGCATGGTATTAGGGAAAAATTAGTTATGCAAATAATTAGTCTTGTCGTTTATCAATAATAATTTTATTTTTTACCGGGAATAATATAATTATTAATGGTAGTTAATATAGTCAGGCACAATACACCAACATGCAAATATGGGGGGAGGGAAGTTATAAAGACGAGGGGCTAAGTGGTTGAACGTAACACGATTGGTTTATTTATAAATAAAAAAGTGGGCTATATTGAAAAGATATTTGATTTTTTATTCGATAATTGATTGCTTAGTATTTAATAATATATTTCATTAATTCAAGATATAATGTAGCTTGTATCAATTGTCGATCCTTTATTATTATTAATATGGATAATATTATTATAGATAACTTATATAGTGTCATTTTCGTAACATAATTTCTCAGGGGCGCTTTACAAAGTGATTATATAAAAATATTAATTTAATTTAAACTTTTTCATTTAAGAAAAATAATGTACTTTGTTACCACATACTAAGGATTTATAAAACAAGTGGGTTTTAAGTTTCTTCCAAAAAATCAATCCACTCTCTCAGTTTCAGACCTCTGCTGGGAGAGCATTCCATGCCGTAGGGCCTGCGACCGTAAATGCGCGTTCGCCGAATTTAGTGCGCTGTTTGTGTAGAGGTATAATGACTTTTCCTTTCGACGTAGATGTAGCTGATTTAAGCGTAAGACGTCTGTCAGCTAGTTCATCTGGAATGCAGAGTTCTCTTAAATATTCTGGAGCAGAGTTGTGAAGTGACTTATACATAAGCCAACAGAGTTTGTATTCCACCTTCTGTGGAAAACGTAGCCAGTGTAATTCTCGAAGTAGTGGAGTGATAGGACTGAACTTAGAGATTCCAAAAATAAGTCTCGCTGCGGCATTCAATACAGACTGTAGGCGAGTCATTTTATTCATTGGTAGACCTGCGTAGATATGATTACAAAAATCGACTTTCGATACTACAAACGTATTTATTAATTGACAGGCGGCATCAACTGCCGAATTTTTGCGTGTGCATTTAATCTGACTTAGTACATAAAAATATGACTATCTGTTAGTCTATGACGATGTAGAATCGTTATTTTGTTCACAAATCCAAAATCCTACCGAACCAAAATTAAAAACAAACTAAACTAACCATAGATAAAGCAAATCAGTTATAGAAATCTAAAGAGTTAAATTCAAATTGATTCATTTCACATCTACTTTAGCGTCTAATCGTTTTTAAGGAATGCTGCTCATTGTTGACATATTATTAAATATATTCCTTATTGTACTTTTTGTTATTCAAGATGAAAAATAAGTATCCTATTTTACTTCTCACCTCTCTAACTATCCCAATGCAAATGTGTCGATCGGTCGCTCTGTTGAGACATGAAAGAAACACAAACAAAGACGCTTTCACGCATATAATATTAATTTGGATTTAATTTAATTTTCATGATTCTATTTATACAACTGTCAATGTGTAAAATTTGATTAATAACTTTCAAGTTTGAAAACGAGCAAATAATGCAAAACGGCTTGCAGTTGGCGACACGTCACTTTGACGTCACATGTCATGCCCAACGAGTACGTTTCTAACAAACATTGCGTACAAGTATGGCGCGGTAACGCAATACGCGCCATTTGCCCTTAAAGCCACAAAACGTCTCGTTTTCAGGTAATTCAAGATAAGCGAATTTAAAACTATGTAGAAAATAATATATCCATCCAACGTCGTACAAAAAAATCACGTGGGTGGATTAATACGACAGACCCATATCCATTCTTTCTGTTTTCTCAAAAATTTTTGAACGAGTACTTAAAGACAGGCTTTCCAAATTCTTAAATGACTGTAATTTACTGACTCCATTACAATATGGCTTCAGGAAGAATTCAAGTACAAAAAACGCATCCTTTGACTTTATTTCTACGATACAGAAACATTTAGACCAAGGTGATTATACTGCTGGTGTTTTCATAGACCTAAAAAAGGCTTTTGACACTGTGGACCACAGCATTTTGATCGAAAAACTTCAGTATATTGGTGTAACTGGAATACGTTTAGAAATTTTTAAAGACTATCTTTCAAACAGATCATCTTTGGTAGAAGTTGGAGGTAAGTTTAGCAATTCTGGTAAAATCACCTGCGGGGTACCTCAAGGGTCTATACTCGGTCCGTTGCTATTTCTTATATACATCAACGATGTGAAAAAATGGGGCATCAAAGGAGGAATACAGCTTTATGCAGATGATACGACTATTTTATATCACACTAAAAACAAACAAGATTTACAGAAGATGGTTGAAAGTGACGTTTTACATCTGGCGGAATGGCTGCGTTTA
Source organism: Micrasema longulum (assembly GCF_059751315.1). Classification (NCBI taxonomy): domain Eukaryota; kingdom Metazoa; phylum Arthropoda; class Insecta; order Trichoptera; family Brachycentridae; genus Micrasema; species Micrasema longulum. Next base: position 25,421 of record NW_028279032.1, read on the forward strand.
AATAAATTGAGCTTGAATGCAAAAAAGACTCACTACCTTCTATTTGGAAACAAGAGTAATGAATCTATTGATGTCTTTATTGGTGTTGATCGTCTGGAGAAAAAAAATAGCACTAAGTACTTGGGACTGTTAGTGGACTCGCAGCTTACTTGGAATGAACATGTTGAGCGCGTGAAAGGAAAGATTGTCCCTGTAGCTGGAATACTGTACAGATTTCAGAGAATGCTTCCAGTTTCGCTGCTTCGAGCAATCTATTTTTCTATGGTCCATTCGCATTTATCATACCTATGCTGTGTTTGGGGTTTTGCAACTAAGAGCAAAATTTCTGAGGTGCAGATTATTCAGAATAGAGCGATCAGAAATGTGTTTCACCTACCGTATGATACTCATGTAAGGGACATTTATTTTGAAACAAAAATCATGCCTTTTAGCATGCTTTCCTATTTCGAGATAACTGACACTATCATTAATACTACTCTCGACTCAATGCACAGTAACATAAAGCCAGCTTTCATTGGAGACATCCATCGGTACAGTACTCGATCAAAAAACAATATATATATTGGATCTGTGAAGTCTACGAAGTTTGGTACTAGATCTTTACAATACATAGGTTTCAAGGAATTTAATAAATTGCCACAAAAATTTAAAGTACCTATTTCAAAATATAGAAACAGGACGTGCGAATTGAAGAATTATTTTTTCCAGAAGTACTTTGAATAAATAATGTTAGTTTATAGAGAATGCGCATCTTGAACATATACCTTTTAATATTTCACCGTTTTTGCTTGTATATGTAATTTTTAATACTATTTAAATGTTATTTGTGTTTTTTTCTTTTTATATACTTATTTTGGCTTGTATACATAATTTCAATTTTTTCAACGTTTTTGATAAAAAAATTAACCTGTATTGGGTGTGCGCATATTTTGTTAATTAAAAAAATGATTTTATTTTGTACTAGTTCAGTATGTATATATACATCCATGTAATTTTTAAACTTTTTCAATTTTCTTTCCCAGATTGCATAATGTAAACATTATTTTGAATTTATTTCCATGCCTAGTATTCTGTTTATTCTGTTATTTTCAAGTATTTTTCATACCCTTTTTAATTTGTAGTATATCATAATTTTAATTTTTCTGCTTTTGTTAAATAATATTCTAGTTTAAAATTTAAAAACGTCTCTAAAAAAATATTATCTGTATGTCCCTAAATGAATTTTTTTTTAAAAAACTCCTTGGGAATATTGTATATAATTATGTATAATATGTTTTCAATATAATAAAAAAAAAAAATATTTTCAAAGAATTTTAATAAGTAAAACAGTGTCTTTATTTATTTGATGGCAGTCAAACGCACTAACCGGTACAGCATGAGGCCGAGTAATATAGACTCGATTTTCATTGGCAGGATTTTTACCTGAGAGTAGCCACTAAATAAATAAAATAAAAAGAGTAATTTCATTTTATCATGTCGTGTGGATCTAGATGATACGTGTGAATTAGGCCATAGTTGTATCTTCATTAAAAGACCTACAATACCTTATATATTAAAAAAGACGTTCCATTAACTAGGCATGTTTTATTTGATCATGTAGCAAATTTTCTCGTTTTATCGAAGGATATTTGAATTACTTTCGTTTTCAATATAAAAAGATCTGAGAAAATAGGTAATTCTTATCAAGGTTAGAAACGGTTCGATGCACCTACAAGATGTAATCAGCAAAGTAGTAGCAGATATACCGGTTTTTGATAATTCAGTAAAAAGGGTAAAATCATTCCTGGAGATATCAACTGACGATAAATAAATTAATTGATCTTTTTACACATAGTAGCCTATTGCAATCAGCGTAGTTATCAGAGTTAAAAAAGTGTAAACAGAAATCTATAAACAATAATTTGTAAAATAAAAATGAATGAAATTGCATTTTCGTGGTCAAAAGATCAAAATAAATAAGAAAAAGGCGATGGGCAAGCTGTTGTACTGCCATTGTTCAACATAAAAAATAAAAATTAGAATGATGATAGCTAGTAATAAGATTATATTAGTTGTAAGATCTTTCATATTAATATTTTTGCTATTCCGTTATTAAAGCATACATTAAAGAACTTTTACGTGAATTATCACGGCACGGGTTATCTGTTCTATTTCCATTGTGCATAGGGACAATTAGTGAGTATTCCTATATAAAATTGCTATTAAGAAATGGATAGTGGAGGTGGGTTGCGCACCGATCGATGAGTGGATCAAGCCAAATAGGTAAAATTTGTGTACTGTATATGAAATTTGGTCCACAGGTCTATATAAATTGGTTATATTTTTTATGATTATTTTAGTTTATATTGCTCATTATGTTAATGGTAATTAGGTTTAACAGATGATTTACGTCTTTTTTATTATTATGTTGACTTTGTTAAACAACTAATTTAAGGCATGTTTCACTTTTTGTAAAATGTTTCCCTCGGCACGGGACTCCCCAGTGAGGGAACATTATTCTGTATAAAAAATCTGCATTATCGACAGAATCAAGAAAGGGGTGCTGCGTTGGTTTGGACATGTAGAGCGAATGGACAGCGAAAGAACGGCTAAAAGGATCTACGATGCGAATGTTGATGAATGCAGAAAACGAGGAAGACCGAGAAAGACATGGCACGATCAAATCCATCAAATACCGGATATGTCAAAAGTAGGAATAATCGGCGTGCGGGCATGAGAAGATGTATAAATGAAGAGGTAGCGAGGTATGTATGCCAAAATCGAGTGATATAGCGTTCTATCCTGTCTGCCTACGCCTGCGGGGAAACGGCGTGATGGTTTGTTTGTAAAAGTATCAATTATTTAATTAATTCATTTATTCATTCATCGAATTAAATTACTAGCTTCGCTACGAGTATTTTATTTTGCAAGTTGTAGGTTTTATACGATTGTAATAAAATTGTTCGTACATAAAAATAACGAAATAACCTTTACTTAAAATAATACGTGTCAATGTTATTATTTATATGATAGCACAATGAACAAGGCATTGTACTCTGTTTTATTTGTTGAATAAAAAAAATAGAAACTCCAACCTTTAGGAGGTTGTCAAGGTAATTTTGTCATAATAATAACACTAAACATATTCCTATCTATATTTCTAATCAAAATTTAGTGGATTTATAGCTATTGTACGTTGATAATAAAGGTGTCAAATTATATTATGTCTTTAGGTTATCTTATATTCGCCCTTGTAGTCAAAGAGTTTTCAAGATATATTATGAACGCGTATATGGGGCTCTTTAATGTCCGGATAGCCTCATTTTTTTAATTCTTTAAACTTCACGTATTTTTTTATTAGAAAACGAACACTTTGTAGAGAAGAGATTATGGATTATTAGGAATTTACAAAGCGCACGACTTGCAGGCAGGTAGATACTGGGTTTTACCCTCTTAAAAAAATGACATTCCGTTCTCAAAAATATTGAATCTCCATTATCACGTTTAATTTGTCAGTCATGGAAAGTTCTTGAATATACAATTATTTATTTATTTTGTTCATTTACGCCCAAACGGCATTTACAAAAAATAAAAATAAAATTCATCCTAACATACTAAAAAATAAACACAGAATATACAGAAAAAATATGTGAAATTAGTTAGAAAGGATATAATAAAAAGTTTTACAAAGTAAAAAAAAACAATAATAACAAAGGTAGGGAAGAAAAAACAGTAAGCATATAAACAAAAATGCAAAGATATAAGCTTATGAAATAAATTGTAAATGTAAAGCAAACACAGTAAATAAAGTGTTACGGTAAGCAAGAAAGACAAATTTAAGTTATATTAATAAACAAGCAAGCATATATTATCGCGAAAAAAAAAGAAATAAAAATATGTGTTTATGAAATGCGTATTTGCCAATACTACAATGCAATTTGATATAATAGTAAAAAATAAAAAACAAGTAAAAGGTAATAAAAATAAACAAATAATTTTTTAATTTATGGAATTGAATTGTCAATAATACGAGTAGTTCGACGAGCAGCTACAAATAAACTTGATATTGTGGACTTATAAGATACGAGTATATATACTATGAGTATTTGAAGGATTTATATTATCAATTACATTTAAATTTAGTGCTATGGGGAAATATCAAGTTTTTTTAAAAACATATTTAAAGTAATAAGGGTCTATGAATGGGTCGGCCTCGTGGTGTAATGGTCAGCGCGTTTGCCTACCATTCAAAAGGTCTCGGGTTCGATTCCCGACATGGTCGACATGAAATATTTATTTAAAAGAGTGTTTTCACACTAAAATATTATAAGTCCCTGGACTAGTACGTGAAGCGTAGAACTGATCATCTTCCCTTCATTTAATAAAAATGATCAAGATATGCTGCGATTGATGTACCAATGCAGTGCACTATGGAAAGGGAATATTGATTCAGAAGGGTCTATAAAATATTGTAAAGTGAAAAAAAAAGTTGTAATTTTGCATTGCCGCAAAAACGACCATTGCATTAGCCACGCCATTAATACGTCACGATTCATGTTCATTTTCAACCTTCCAAACAAAAATGATATTTTAACCAATTTTTTTTATTAGATCTCTTTTTTTGTGATTTTCTTGTTTTAAATGATAAAAATCATTTATATTTTTTATTTCAAGATATTTAATTTTTTTAAACGCCGGTAAAGTTAACATTAAATCGCGTAATGCCTCAAAGCCGTAGCCGTGATTAATTATCTGAATACTAAAACAGCGTCATAGAAAATAAACTAATATTTAATCTTATTTGGTACGCATTACTCTCAGCATTATAAACTTAAAATAAATATAAATCAAGTTTTTTCGGTAATTTATTAAAGCACGGGTTTTGGTTTTGACAGTCGTGAAGTAAAATAGGTGCTCAACCTTTCGCGCTCTCATTGAACACATAACTAATGGATTCACTTGGCCGAGCAAGGTTCTTTGGCGCTACAAGTTCATGAACGATTTCTTACTTAAATCACTAGTAACCTGCACAAATAAACAAAACATAAGATTAGAGATAATTAGAGTCGTATATTTTCTAAATAAAATACTCGCGTTCTTATGACTTCCCAAAATACTTCAAATTGGTTTATCGTTAACTCGTACGAACTATGCCCAGAACTATGCCCTTCAAAGAAGGAATCGTGTGTTAGAAATAACACATTGTAAAACGAGGCTCGCACAGAAACATGCGTATTTTATAGGCCAAAAAATGTTTTTTTTTTAACTGATAATATTTCATTAATTCCAAAATTTTCCTTCTTTTAAAAACACGCACTATCCTGGATTCAAACTCAAGATATGAACTGTTTTTTTCTTATATATTTTTTTGATCTTTAATAATAAGGAAAATATTTATGTTTTTATTACTATTTTAATTGCTATAAAAAAATACCATTTAATATTTTACAGAATATTTTATTTTCTCTTCCTTATGTTACACAAAAATATTAACAGGAGAAAAAATTCATTAACATTTTCTTGTATACCCACGAACAGGCCATGTTTTTGTGGAATTTTTTTTTACTATTTTTAGTATTAATATGTATTTCATTGCTTTGTTATTATCCTTTATTTTTTTAATCCTCTGTTTCACCTCTTAAGATCGTTGTAAAAAAAATAGAAAAAATTAAATAAACAAAAAATTTTTTAAAACTCAAAAATATTTGAGTATGTCCAAATGCTTGCAGACTGGCTGGATTTCCTCCCCAAGGATTGATTTATTAACATTTTTGGTAAGGGAATATATAATATGGAAGTTCTAACATGAAGTGCCGACGTAGTCAGCAGCGACCGTCCAGGACGTCGAGAACATCATACATTGCAAAGTAGGCAAGCATGGTTAAGGCTCTCAGAAAGCATCCACAGTATATAGCTTTGCGAACCATATAACCGCCGCTTGTTGATAGCTATTACCGGAGTTAACTGTGCCCGTTCTCTTATCTCTTTATTCCTTGTCAAACCCCCGCATACCCAAGATACTTCTGAGACACCTATTCTCAAAACTAGGTATTTTTCTGTTCTACTAAAATTAGACGTACAATGTTTTTATCTCCGTTGGAAATGGTTGGGGTTTTTTTCAATTCTCTGGAGATCGTCTGCGTACTAAATTTTTTAGTGTTCGTAATTATACGCAGAACAAATGTTATCCTCATAGAATTCCATTTTGTTATGACACATATCTACCATATACATTACATCCATTTACGTCACTGTTTTTTGTGCGGGTCTATCTTTAATACCTGCAAATTAATTTTAAAATAGATTTACTTAATCGTAAAAATGTAGGTTTTGATAAGTTTACACACACATTCATCATGTTCAATTATTGTTGCTACTCTTTAAAAAGTCAATTTTTCGGGACACCAAAATATCAGCTCCTTTTCATTTTTAAAAAATAAACATGGTTAACAAATAACAACAGGAATGCAGAATACCTTAAATAAGGGAATATGGAAGTCTAGGCATTTACAGGGCTTATGACCTGTCATTGGCTGGTTTAAGTGGCCACTTTACACACTGTGTAACATTCACCATTTTGCCTATGATGAACATCCACGTTTCTTCAATTCTTCCATTTGTTGATTTCAGTGAAGTTAAAGAGAAAAAGAGAGAAAGAGGAAAATTGTTTTCAGGCGTTGCCTAGTATGTAAAGTAATTCAGTCAGATGAATATCTTCACAACAATAACGGTTTCGGCTCTTTAACTTCACTTTATTCAACAAATGGAAGAATTGAAGAAACGTGGATGTTCAAACATAGGCAAAACGGTGAATGCTACACAGATTGTGAAGTAGTCACTTAAACCATCCAACGACAGGTCATAAGCCCTGTAAATGCCTAGACTTCCATATTCCCTTATTTAAGGTATTCTCCATCCCTGTTGTTATTTGTTAATCTTAATGACTCCCGAGGAGGTGAAATCCAGTCTACAAACATTTGGACAAACTCAAATTTTGAAAATATGTTTATATTGTGACTTGAAACAAGTGTGCCTACGTTGTTAATAATTTTAACAAGCGCACAAACTACTCCAGGAAAATATGAAAGGTACGTTTTGTAAATTATTGGATTGGACATAGTTCAATCAAATGTATATTTGTTTTATTTGCAGAACATTGCTTACTTACAAATCTTTTTTCTATCAAATCTCTAATAGCTATCAATCAGACAAATTAAAGAAGTACTTCACAAAAGTTTTGAGAGCAAACGTGCGTATGTTTGTTTTTGCGATTTTATAATATATGTAATCCGTTTTTAGAAACATGTGTTTTTGATTTAGGTATTTTAATAGGACATTTTCACAAATCATAAATTACGTTAAAAACATGTTAAATATCTCAAGCGGATTTTCGCACTTCTATCGATATAACTGTCAATGCATAAAATCAAAATTTTCACTCATAAGTTGCTGGTTTAAAAAGGAGCACATTTAAAACATCTCGCATTTGGCGTTACGTCATTTCTACGTCACACCTCTAACCTGCCAGGTGCGCTTCTAACAAATATTGCATACAAGTATGGCGCGGTAAAGTTATACAAGCCGTTTGTCCCGTGTTTGGGTAATTCATAAAATGCAAATGTTAAACCATTGCAGAAAAATTATTCGACGATGCGCGGAAAAAAATATTAATACCGCTACCATCCTAATTTTTTGCTTATTTAAAATAATTTTAAAACACGTGAAATGATCCAATTCATGCCTGTCTGTGGCACAAACAAACAAAAAAGCTGAAAGAAGAGGGAGGGGCGTGAATTTAATAGGTATAGGGTGACCATTACAATGGAATATCGTAATTATTTCATGTAACAACTGTTTCTCCTACAATTTCAAACATTTTCATAAACTAATAAGTACGCGCAAGGGTTGGCTACTAAAAGTATGTGGATTCAGATCGGTATGTTCGTTTTATATTTTTGTGCAACAACTATGGTGAAGGTGTATAGTGGGTTTTGCATGTTAGTTTTATTGGTGTCCTGACGAAGAGTCGGGTACGTCTCAAAACCGCTACTGGTATTGTTTTCTATGTCTACACATAGAAAGTTAATACACTTTAGTGAAATGTTTGACCAAAAAGTTAATGCTTTAAATAATAATAGAAACAGAAATATTAAATACAAGAAAGGAAAAGTAAATGTTATACAATGAGAGAAGCAAGAAATAGCCAGAATTATAATTATATTGAAAAGTTAACGAAGAACGCAGATTAGAAAAAAAAAGCAAACGATAGTGGTTCCACTGTAGTTCCAAACCTTTATTCAGAGCGACTGCTGACGAAAAAAAAAATGCCTTAGTGATATCCAACCTCTATCACGTAATAAAACCATAGAAGAAGTGATAAATAATAATAAAAAGAAATATCATATTCGCAACTTTCATATGCACTTCACCCACGCAAATTGATTTTTTATTGCGTAAAATCTATGACGAAATAACTGATCGTAGTCCTGCAGAAAGCAGCCAGTCAACGATTTAGGAAAAATAAGATATATATGTTATCGGGTGCTGTAAAGTCAATTCTGTGCTCTGCTAAAAACAACCAGGCCGCTTTCATACAAAATACTATATTAATCGCTATCTGAATATAACGTTTATCACAAAAACGACATCTCCCATTTAGCAAAAAAAAACCCGCAGCACAAGAAAAGTCTTAACGTATAGATGCTGATAGAAGATCAAATCCTCTAAATATCGAGTTCTCTTCGATAAATGAAAGTGAATAAATACACGTACTTTTTTTTATAAATTCATTAATTTAAAAATACCTGTTATAAAAAATATACGTGTATGATTTATATCATTAATTGTAGTGCTTTCACACTTATAGATTACGCCGACAGGGTATAGTCTAAGGTATAAACGTGTTAGTACAGAATATTACCTCATCCATTCAAAGTTTGAATGCGGTATAATTCAATCTCATTTTAGATTTGACTGTTTTCTACAAAATTCATAGTTTGGGTTGTGTGGTCAGCCAGATTTCAATTATTTTAAAAGTTATTATAATAAATTAATTAAGTGATTTTTAGCGGTTAAACATCCTAATATAAATTAAAAATAACATGGTCACTACATAATGACACAACATACGTCAGAGTTAACATACATCGGAGTTAACATACATCAGAGTTTTCTAAGAAAGCTGAAATGTTCATCCTATCTGTGTGGTCAGTCAGGCTTTAAAAATCATCAAAACTGGTCAATTACAAAATTAATTTTTTTTCGTACCACAAAAAATACAAAATTAAATATTTTTTTGTGGTACAAAAAAATTAAGTATTCATTACCTAATATTTGTCAAAGTGAAAAACATTGAAACTGTTGTGTAGATTTGAAGACTCTTTTTACAAAGGCGCTATTATCTCAGTTTCACTTTTCTATGTCTGGCTGCTTTCTGCATAACTGCTTTCAATTATGCAGCGTGCGTTGGTCGCTCATACAACTTTTTTACAGTCAAGTAAGTACTGTAGCTAAATCCTCTTGATAAAATCCGCTATGCGCAAATTTTCAAGATGATTATTTCGAAATCATTATAATTGGTGCACGTGATTGAAAGTTTTATACATTGACGTCAGAGGCATTCTGATTAAAATAACGTTTCTTTTACCATAGAGTGGTATGGGAAAACACAGTCAAGCCCATGTTTTAATGCGGTATAACAAAATTAGTTTAAACGATATTTTAACAGAGCTGAAACATTATTAAGAAGGAAATTGATATTTACAGGGTTTGTGTCACAGGCTAGTTAAAAAGAGCACTTAACCCAAATTCAATTCTGTATGTTTTCGGGTATTTTCTCATTGGTGAAACAAAAAAGATTCTCATCACAAAAGGCTTCAGCATTTTTACTTCTCAAAAACTAACATAGGGAATTGAAGGAATATTATAAAGAATTAAATCGTTAACTATGTGGTGAAAGATATTAATAAACGTTAGTAAATATTTGTATATGACTAAATTAACTATATAACTGACGGATACGTCTAGAAACTGGTTGACAAGAAAGTCGGTAGTAAGTCAGTAATATTTACTAACGTAATTAAAAAAATAACTTACATGGTAATTTTTTAAAATGTAAAATCTTTATCCTCTCTTCAAGCATCCTTGTCTTAATCCCGCTCAATTTACAATAACTTACTGTTCTTAAAAAAAATCATTTTTATAAATTTAACCATTGAAAAATATTTACGAGTACATAAAAATAACATTTTTTTATGTATAAACTTATACATATTTACTTAATATGCAATATATTCTCTTCACTAACATTGTATACTTTGTGGAAATTTGTTATTAGTTCTGAGTTTATACACTATATCTGTTTGTTTACTATAAATATGTACATACAACTGTTGATTTCCCAAATATAATAATATTAAATAATCAGGGGGCATTTTTAACGCGTATTTACGTACTAAATACTCGCCAACAGCGATCTCTTCGACCGGAATTCCATTCAGAATACCAGCCCAGATGCTGTAGAGTTTCCTAATGGTGTATCTTTTGACCTTTAACTGATTGACATAATTTACTAATGTGACCAAGGTTTAAAAAAAATGTATCGGTGTCTTTTAAAATGTGATGAAAAAAGTGCCCGTTTTATTGACTTACATTTCTTCGAGAGTTGGTGATTTTTTTTCATAGACCTTAATTTTAACGTGACCTTGGAAATAATCCAATGACGTCAAATTACAAGATCGTAGAGGCCCATTAAAAGAACCAGTATTTTCTGAAAATATTTTTTTTTGCTGAACGTAAATTTACGGTTTCTTGAAAAGCCCTATAGCAAACTAAACACTGATTTTCAAATTAAATTTCCACAATTTGTAAGCGTTGTTTGAGGGTGAGGTATTACATCATAAATTGTATTATAACAAACTTAGAGTAATAATTCGCTCCCGCTTTAAGAAAAGCTTTATTACATAGAACGAACGGATTCCAGATTATTTTTTTAGTTTTTAGTATAACAACAGACGGGACGGATGTAACGGACGGTTTAGGTTTGCGCTGGCAATTCTCGACCTGAGTACATACGGCCTGGTGTATTGCTGTAAATTAAAGCTAATTTTGTACTTTTATAATGTTCTTTTTTTTGTATAAATGACTATTAACTGGTGGCGAATTATTATTCTAAGGTTACAAAGAACAAACGTAAAAAAAACTATCATCATCACAAAAGACAGTATTTCCAATTGAGAGTTCTATCAAGAAAAAAAAAACACATTTTAAGTCTACTTTTCTAGTTATTTGTACTTTGATTCGTGGCTGTTAGTATATTTATAATTTATAAGTGCTCATCAATAATCATTATGTAATCTGTGATATAAAAAAATGTAAGTTTACCGTGTGACCTAGTTTGATAAAGTGGTTGTATTTATTTGTTTTTAGACTGGTTAATAAAATAATCCTCAAGATTAGGTCATTGTCTAATTCATAAAAATGTATTATTTACAAATAATGCACTGAGTACCTATCTATCTAAGTATATAATAATACTATACAAAATTTTCATTATAATTTTCATTTTCATTTCATTATAAAAATAATAGAAATCATATAAATTAACATGTTTTCAAAATAAAATATACATCCAGTTTAAGTATTTCACAAACATTAATAAAATAGTAACATAACAATAATAATAAGGAGAAAATATATAATATTATACAAGAAAAGAAAAAAAGAGCACTGCAAGAAGGTTTAGGATGAGAAAATAAAGTGAAGAAGGAAAAAAAGATTTTCAAAATATTTTTTTAATATGTGATTTTCGACTTAACTTTTTTTTCCTATATAAGAATGACAGCCCTGTGAATTACTTGACTTTGAATAGGGTTTTACAAGGTTTTTTTTATCATTTTTATTTTTATATAAGGAAAAAATTACGATGGTTACGGTATTAATATTTTTTCATTCTATTGATAAATTTTCTAAAAAAGTTTAAAATATACATGTTTTGAATAACCCTAAAACGAGATGTTACGCGCCCTGTAGAACAAACGGCAAGTATGACGTTTTGATGCCAAATGTGTGCGTAATATTTATAAGTAGCGCAGTCTACAATCATAACGAGTGACGTCTAAATGACGTAATGCCAACTGCAAGCCGTTTTATATGTGCTCATTTTTAAAACCAAAAATTATTAATAAAAACTTGTTTTGAATACTGTGATAGTTATATGATCACCCATAAACAGATATAATATATTTTTAATCATATTTTTACCTTGGATATATTATCCATACCTATAACAACTGATATGGACAACATTATCAAGGAGAGAATATAGAAATCCAGGCCTTTACAGGGCTTCTAACCTGTCATTGGCTGGTTTACGTGGGTATATTACACGCCGTAACATTTACCCTCCCGCCCATCTTCCACATATTATTATTATTAGTCGAGATCATGGAGCAACGACACGTGTGATTTTCTTTAATTCTCTATAAAAATAATTTTCTTCATTCTTTATGTCCTTACTGAAGTTAATAGAAGAACAATCCGGAAAAAAAGATATAAATACTAAATTCGAAAGAAAGCAATCTTAAAAAAATAATCAGAAATAAATATTAAAATATAAATTGTACAAATCAAGATTCATGCATAATCAAATATACAGAATATTTATTATTGAAATCAATCACCAACAAGTTACAAAAAGTGGTTTGGTGGGATTTTAGTTTTAGTAATAATATAACAAGTAAATTTTTTTTAAATTGTAAAAATGTATAATTATACTATTAAAATTAATTTAAAAAATACATAAAAAATCGAAACAAAATACAAAAACATAATAGAAATGATAATTGAGATATGGTTTCTAGAAACTCACTCTATACTATAGTAAGAGATGAGAATAATAAATAATATGCCATATAACAGGGACTACTAAATTAAATAATACAAAAATACATAGTAAAAAAATATAAAAATATCAACATATATATCAAAAGCAAATAAAAGTATGAAAGGAAAGTAGATAAGTCAATTTTCGCTTATCACGTAATTGCTATTATTTTTGTGTTATAACTAGTTGTTTTATTTTATGAATTTGTACAATTATCTAAAAAAAATATTACGTTACATACAAAAGGATTAGTACCAGAATTGTTTATGAACTGCTAATTTCGCCTCTTGCGACAAACATTTATGTACCAAGGTGTACTTATTATGTAGGTACTTATGAAGAAAGAAGTGAAGTGTGTGGTGAATAGTTTCCAGTCAAATCAGGTTGAAATGTCTCCGATTGACACTGTTATCCAGTAAATCGTTGCTCAAGAAGCCCATACAAGGATTCTAACGTCCATCTCAAGTATCTATTTTGCAATTGCTTCACAAATATGCGTCTTTCCATGCCCACGGGGAAATATGAGTTAAAACCTTTTATACACGAGCGTTTTAGATACGACATTTACTTGTAAAAAACATCGTATTTCACATCCTGAAAATTATACTATTTTTTTTACTCAAATATTTTTTTTTTTTTTGCACCACAACAGGCTTTAAGGCCCAATTACAATGGTAAATTGCAGCACAGTACACCCTTGAGAAAAATCACTTTTTTTTGTTCTCACCGAGAATCGAACCCAGAACCAAGAGCTGACGAAAAGGCTCAGGAAGCAACTCTCAAAAAAACAGTTGCTAATTTTGCTGACTTTCTAATAAGTCTTGCTAAGAGAAAAATAAGAAGCAGAACTTTACAGCTCTGGAATAATCGCTATTTAGCAGAACCCGCAGGAAAGGTATCAAAAATGTTTTTTCCATCTATTTACCATGCTTTTGAATTCAGGAAACTGCAGCGTGCAGGATACGAACTTACAAAAATATCTGGGCTCATCACTTGCCCATGCGATGATTTTACTCTCCAAGATGTCTCCCATCTATTGATGCATTGCCCCTTTTTTAGTCTGCGGAGAATGCAACTGGAGGCGCGATGCAGAAGTTTAAATGTGGATTTACACGATGTTCATGTAGTAATTAGTCATAAGGACTTGTCAAGAGAGGTAACATTATAAATGACAGATATAGTAAATGCAATAAAAGGTATCAATGATAGCGGGACACCAAATGCTGAACAATCTTCAAGTGGATCGGAAGATCTGTTGACGAATTACAACGGTCCGCCTTCTCCTGGCAAATTTTCTGTGGTTTCCTCGTCACTAGAGCAAATGCGGAGAAGCTCTTGAAACAGGTCACAGCCGAAACATCCCACCGATTTTTAAATGAAATAGCTAAATAAAGTTTTTCATTGAAGTAAATTTTTTTTTTTTTTTGTAAACAAATAAATAACTATCGCTTTGAAGTAAATATAAGCCTTGTACATTACAAACAAGGTAAAAGAATAATGTAACTCACATATAAAAATATTTACAAAAACAGAACCTTTCGCGTGTTAGTCAAGTGTCACTTCACCACGGAGGCCGCCATTATGAAAGAAAGGAGTAACAAAAATAATTTTCTGTTGCGGCACATTTTGCTTCATTTTTTTTGGTCATTTTTGTACAGCATACGATCGAAGACAGCAGATCTTTTAGTTGTTTTTTTTGTTGGTCTTTACCCCTATAAAAGACCTTTTATAAAAAAAAAACAAACGCCAACAAGACGCCAAAATGATGGATATTTAAAGGATGGATAGGTGGAAAGGGTGAAAATACAGGAATACTTTTGTATGAACAAAAGTCGGGCCGAGGAAACGCGGCCTCACTTTTCTTCATACGAAGATATGCGTGTATTTCCTACCTGGATTATGGCACTAAAGCAATGATTTGTTTACACGCTATAGATATTAGCCAATCACGTGTTTTTATTTATTTTTAAAATCTCAAAATAGCGCTGAATTTTGTTACCCGTCTTCAGGCGTACGATATACAAATATGATAAAGGGGGGAAAAATATTTATAAAGAAAAAAAAACCGAATTCAAAAAGAAGGTCAATAAATTTGTGTTTAATAACTTATAAATTAACGTTGTTATTTTAGAGCACACGTAAGAGTATGTTTATATTATGTGCCCTACTTCAAAATTCAAAATAAATAAATAGTTTTGAAAAACGGGTTAGGTACCAACCCAAAAAAAAAAATTGTTCCCATTTCTAAAAAAAATTACCAAATCAGTTAAGTTTTGGTGTGAGAAAAATGGGACAGTAAAACGTCGATTTTAGTTAGGTAAAATTACAGTTAATATTTTATAATATTTTTCGCACAGTATCGGAGAGGCATTTTTGAAATAGTGACAGAAAAAAACTATGTTCAAATACCTATTTATAAAAATAACCTGGCATCGCATATTTTTTAAGACCTACCTAAGAAACATTTTTTATGCATAAAAACAGCTTTTTAAACAGAAAACCAAATTTTTAAAATGTATCGCTTTTGTTCTATGCAATTCAGCAAAAGGGCTTCTCTTTGAGCGGTAGCAAAGTATTAATCTGAGGTAAATCCGTATCATATGATATTTAATAAATTACTTCTTAGAGTAAACTCTGAATATGTTTATTTTTTATAGAACATCATGTTTGAAACTTCTTACTGCTCTAACTTTTTGTGATGATCTGGCGTGTAGTCAGTAGTTGACTTTTTTGAGAACTCTGAAATAATGGGATTGTACGTCATTTTAAATTTAGGTGATTATTCATTTTTAGGAATTTTAAATCCTTGTAGTTGAAATAGGAGTTTTACGTTACAGAAAAACAGAGATTAAAGAGAGGAAGTATTTATTTATTTATTTGACACTTTATATACATATACATAAATATACATATAAGGGCGGGCATATTGCCTTAAGGCAATTTCTTCCTACCTACCCAAACCGTTCAGTTTGAGAAAATTATAAATACATGGACATATTGAATCTTACAATTTTATACAAAAATTAAAAGCAAAGATAAACAAAAATAAATATAAATATACAAAAAAATTACACTATACTATGAAGAGAGGAGAGAGGATGGGAAGGAAAGAAGAAGGATAAAGGAACAATTTAAATATTTAGATAGTGACATTTCAATCTTGACTTAAATGTAAATAAAGAAGGGGCGTCTCTAACATTAGTGGGTAGATTATTCCACAATTGAGCGGCTACTACTGTGAAAGAGAAGAAGTAGGTTAGCTAGCACGCGTAAGTTGGGCATTTTATACGATGTACAAAAACACGCTTTTCGTAGGGAGATATTTCAACAATACTTCAATGGACGCCAATTTTGTCCGGTTCCAACGAGCATCTCAGACTATTTTTTTCAAGACAAAATTTGCGTTCGACAGATAAAAATATTCACTCGGTTTACTTCATACACATTTGTATAACAATCGCGCACAGCGAAATCAATGCAAATTAAGAATGTTTAAATAACCGACATAATAAATAAATAAAAAATTCTTTAGTTTATAATGTTTTTTTTTGTATTTATAACCTTTAATGTTAAGGAAACATTTGAATTCAATGTGCTTGTAAGACTTTTTATTGTATCTACAGCAAAATAATTTCTTCGCGTTTACGCCCATATTTAAGGTATGATTATGTGTGTACATAGAAATTATAGTTTGTAAATTTTTCCTTGACGCACATATTTTTTTTTAATATGCTAAAACTTTACCGGTACCAGTAAGGGCCGGTATGAAGGTAATAAAAACCTATATACGATTAATAAATTACAACGGGGTAGAAAAAATCTTAAAGAAGGAAATATGGAAGTCAGAAATTGAATATTACGACCAGAATTATCTTCTCAAAAAAAATTATTAAAAAAACTGTAAAAAATGGTTCCAACTAAAATATTTCCATAACAATTTTTTTTTTTATAATATAAATGGCAAAATACAAAGGCGAAATTAAGAAAAATGTTATAAAATTCCTGTGATTTTAAATGACTGAAACTCTTTTCAAAAACAAAAAAATTAAAATTTTCTTCCGTTATTTTACCGTTCAATTTATTATCTTTAAGTAATTTTAGTACAATACTTAGTTTTTACATGAGAATCGAGATACCAAAGTTTAGTCTAAATTTGAAATGGCGTAATCTGCCTGTAGAAAAGTAACTATATTTTAGTTATATAAAACTTTTTAGTGCATTTTTTAATAGAAATGCATTAAAAAATATTATTTTTATCTAATTTACGTTTTTATTTTTTATTTCGCAATTTTTAAAAATCATCAGTTTTAAAATGGCAAAATCGTACGATATCTTCATTTTTCGTGCGTTTTACCCGACTACATACAGCTTTAAGATTCTGATACCTTAATGTAATGTATAGAATGCATACATGTGATTTGTTTAAATGTTCGTTAACAGAATACCCTCTGATTTTACTAATATCCGCCCTATCAAAATTCTTTATTGCTCCAATGTTCGCCCTCTTCTAGAATATGCCTCCGTGGTCTGGTCTCCACTCTATGTGAATAGCATAAATCTCATTGAATCAGTCCAACATCGCTTGCTTCGAAAAGTAGCGTGGATGCTTGGAGAGAGAGGTAACTTTTCATATACCGACATAGAGTCAATGTTAAATATTTCTGTTCTACAAAAACGTAGAACTAATATTGACTCCATATATATGTTTGGCGAACTAAATGGTATAATATATGTGCCATCATTACTGGGACAGGTAAAATTCCATATTCCGACTCATAGGTTGAGAAATAATGAAATACTGTTCATCGATCAGCATAGAACAAACTATGACCTTAATCCTCCAATGACCCGTCTTTGTCGAATTGTTAACTAAAGGCAAGATCTGGATTTTTTTGGTTTAATTCTACAACGATTTAATCGAGCACTAATAAATAGTCCATATCTTGTCTTGATGTCACTAATGTTTGTCAATGCTTCTTTTTTATTTTTTTATGTTTTTAATTGTTCTCATTTTGTAATATTACCCTGTGAATTGTATAAATGCACAATGTCTGTAAATAAATAAATGTATTTTGCAGGTTATGTAAACATAATACACCTCGGTAAATAGAAGGGACTGATTAATTTTTCTTTATTTCCTATCGGTACTATTATGCCTTGTTGTATTTTTACTGAATTCAGTAAATACTGAATTCATCTGAAAAAATATTTATTTTAATTACGTTTATAATTGCGTATCATAAAAATACGAATTAGATCATCATTTATAAATTCGTTACAAATTTAATTAAAATTTTGAAGATCGCTCTAACATTAAATACCGTCTTATTTAAATCGACGGTGTGTCGACAACTTAAATTCTTTCAACTTTCTTTACATAGGAATTTCCCTGTGCTATTTGAAGTTAATATTTACAGTTTGCACGGAATTCTAGGCTTACACTTAGCCTCGTTGTTCAATTTTCAGTTGATTTTAATCTGACGAATAAGCAATGGAAAATCGTAAGCGAAACGGATGGTTGACAGTTAAATGAATATTTATTTTTTAGTTGCGAAACTTTCTAGGAAAAATTACTCAAGTAACTCATTTAATCTTGTTTTATACTCGGCGTTATGTTAGTGCAGCACATTCGGGTTCCGGGTCTGATTTCTGATTTCTGCCAAGACGCTGGGATGATAATTGTTGATTTTTATCAATTCAATGTTGTCTTTGGTTAAAGAGTAACTCGTTTATTGACAAAAAATCATGGATTTTTAGTATGAGCGGAAACAATAGGAAGACCCACTGGAGTATCTGGAGGGAATGCTTTAATTGAAATTTTGTCTGGCAACGATTATGTAAATTAAAAATTATAATTTTTTTGTCAAAAATATTTTTTATGCCGCCTATTTGCGAATGGTACTAAATAAAATAAAATGCACTTGTAAGTAAAACTTTTATATTTTCCATGTTTTTTCTTACTTAATTTCTAAAGATCAAAGCGCACTACTGCGTTACTGCACTTAAAAAATGTATCTAGTGCCCAGCAGTATAGCACAGCTATGAAAGTACTGATTGTTTCATTCAAAACAGTGAAAATAATCCTTTGTGTTGCCGCGACAGTGCCGCTTTAATGCGGTTCGAGCTTAATGTAATAAAAAAAAAACACCTACCACCCTTAATCATCAAATAAATTTAATTTACGAAATTACTACTTTTTGCTAAAAATCATAAAAATGTATTTTG
This sequence comes from Micrasema longulum, assembly GCF_059751315.1. Classification (NCBI taxonomy): domain Eukaryota; kingdom Metazoa; phylum Arthropoda; class Insecta; order Trichoptera; family Brachycentridae; genus Micrasema; species Micrasema longulum. The sequence goes on from NW_028279032.1 coordinate 44,508, forward strand.
TCTGTGTCCAAGCGGATAAAGAATACAGATTTATTTTATTTTATTAACTTATACGGCAAATCTGCCTTTTAAAAACATTTATCATACTACATATTTGACCTAATATTTTTTTTTAAAACATTTATTTCCTTAAACCCAAGATTTACAAAAAAAATTAAACCTAAAAGTTTTACAAGATTTATATTTTTTAAATGTATGTAAAATCGAACCAGAACCACGGACGAATGTTTTAGACTCGATGGCTCTCAGGTAAAATACCCTGAAAAAAAAATCAAGTGGGGATAGGTCGGCCTCATAGTGTAGTAGTTGGCGTATTCACGTACCACGTTTGAGGTTCCGGGGTCAATTCCTTGCAGGGCCAACGAGAAAGATTTGTTCTAAAGTTTGCAATATTTCATTGTCCCTCGACTGATGCCTAAAACGTAAGACTGATCACCTTACCTTAATGAAACAAATGTATTAGAAAACCTTTAGTTGACATGAAAATCAATACACAAAGAAATAAAAAATATAACAATGCAGTTTGAACTTGCCAAAAAAGAGTCGGGCTCTTGTGTTTGGCAAGTGTACAAAATAATATAAAATAATAATAAATAATAAAAAAAAAAACTGTAAAACTGCTCGACTATGGAATGATGTACCTAATGTCAGGAAAGCTCCTTCTTTATTAAAATTTAAATCAAGTATGAAATGTCACTTCCTGAATATTTCAGTATTTCCTTTCTCCTCCCCTTTCCTTCACTTTTTTTCACCTCCTCTCTTCATGATGTAGTGCAGGTATATAGTAAACTTTTATTTTTAAATTAATATGTATCAATGTTTTGTTTTATAATAAAAATATTATAACACACCTACAATTTATACCACTGAATTTCTCAAATTGAACAAAATGGGTGTTGCCTTAAAGAAATGGCCTTGAAGCAATATGCTTGTCATCAAGTATGCAAACTGTACATGCATGTAAACTTTATATGCATATAGACTGTTTAAATTATTAAATAAATAAATATCTTCATACTCACTATCATATTTGTGAAACTTGTAAGGGATTGACGGAATTTCCTTGATCAATAAAGTTATTTTTATATTTATTTAAAAACGTAGTCGGTTTATGGTCCCGTGGCTAGTGTCTCGGAGTCACAAATCAAAAGATCGTGTTTTTTTTTTTCGCATTTTTGATTTGCGTTCTTATGATTTACCCAAATATTTAATTTTGAGGGCCATTTTCAACGAGTTGTAAATAACTCACTACTAGAAAATGGTATCGAGTTGGGGTGAAGTGAGATTCGAACCACGGAACTTTGGTCCGTGAATCTGAGACACCAGCCACAGGACCACAGCCCGATCTAACCGGTTCGGAACCTACTCTACTCCAACTTGATCCCATTTTCAGATAGCGAGGTATTTCCAACTCGTTGAAAATGGACCTCAAAATTAAATATTTGGGTAAGTCTCTCTCTTCAATCCGCGCCTCATGTCTGAGGATGGTAAATACGCCTGACTCCAGGAATAGCTCTGTGGACAGTCTCCCTCCATCTGGAACGTTCTTGTGCTCTTCTATAGGCATTCGTCAGTGATGATTCTGATAACTCAGTGACTGTGCCGCTCCATCTTGTCGGTTGACGTCCACGCGACCTTGTCCCTTCGACACTTCCCAGATTTTCGATTTCTCCAAACTATCAGAAACTTGGGTAAGTTATAAGAACGCAAATATCTCATTTAAATAAAATTTAAAAATATACATATATTACAAAAAAACAAAAACGTATCCCTAACTCTATGAGGCCAAAAGCCCTTTATTAAGTTGGGATACAACATAATAAAAAGTGTAAACATACATATTATTTAAAAGTATTAAAAATAAAAAATTAGTACAAAAAGATATATTTCCATTAATATTTGGAGAACACGCTTAGTACTTTATAAATCGGATATTATCCATGGCTTTATCCTACTGAGTATGCTTGGTTACAGCAGTTTGAAGACTAGAAGAAATGTGTATTTAACAAGGCACTTCTTTCGATTTTTGCGCGGTATTATTGACAACCCTGAAATTATGCGAAGCATTAGCTTTTATGTTCCTGATTATTACCTTAGACAGCGTCGACATAGACTGTTTCACATTCCAATATACAGGACCAACCTACCAATGGTTATGCCTGTTGGAAGGGCTATCTCTATGTTGAACAATATCACTTTGGACATTGACATTTTTCACGTCTCTGAGGGAGTTTTTCGTTACAAGATTCTCTTACTTTTTTAACATATTATTCTTTGGATATTATGAATACTAATGTGTTTTTTTTATATAAACCTAATTTTACCTAATTATTTCTATATGTATGAATTAAGATATTTTATTTTGTAATGTACAAATATATGAATAAATAAATGATTAATAAAATGAATTAATAAATGATAAATAATTCACTACAATAGCTCGCAGTAGTCTCCGCCAATAGTCTCTTCCATACGTGTTTTTTATTACGTTTTCCTACGGTTTTTTTTTACAGTTATATTCATTTGTTTTTTTTCATTTTTATTTGTTTATTTTCCTTACATCAATTTCATTTACATAGAAATATAATTACAAAAATACACTTTATAAAAATACATCTTACAATTAAGCTAGAACATAAATTGGAAAAAATGCACACAAAAACTTTAGCGTCTAAGCGTGGGCGTATTAAATCATAGGTTACTATTATTTGTTACTGAAATATATAGGTACAATACTTTGTGTTTTTACCGGTCAATGGTGCTGTACAGAATGTCTGTACTCCTTTACAACAACAACAGAAGATCTTGTTGTACTCTGCTTAACATTATTCTGTGTCAGTAGACACTTACATTAAAATTCATGGCAGAATTGCACCTTCAGTTTCTAACTATTACGACACCTTATTGGGTTAATGTCACCGAATAAAATGCATATTTAAAATATTCTAGTATGTAGGTGAAATAATTCAATTAGATGAATCTCATCCAAATAAATTAAGGTTTCAGCTCTTTAACTTCAGAAACATCAACTGATGAAAGAATTGAAGGAATATGGATGTTCAAATATGGGCAGAATGGTGAATGTTACACAGTGTGTAAAGTGGCCACTTAAACCAGCCATTGACATGTCATAAGCCCTGTAGATGCCTAGACTTCTATATTACCTTCTCTGAAATGTTCTTTATCTCTGTTGTAATATGTTACCATACATATTACATAATTGCTCATATGTTCATTTTAATTATATTTTTAAATCGCTTACATTTAATTCTACTAGAATAATAATACATGCATGTGGTCTATATATAAATTTTGTGCATTGATTTTTTGAAATGGACTTGTTGAGTTACTCATACATTTTAGGTATATACGTATCAAGCATACATTTTATAAACTATTGAATATTACGAACAGTACGAATCCTGGCACCTTACACAAATTTTAACCACCAAACTCCTGAGTTCTGAAACGGACGCAACGAGCGTCTCGAGGCTGCTCCAGTGGACCTTACTTAGACACGTGCTGCGGATTCCTTAAGATAGTCTATATTAAGTTGCCTCTTTTTCGCATCTGCAGGCTCCTACCGTTCAGGAAGGCGTTCGATGGCGATCATTCGGCTTTATTCGGCGAAACTAAAGGGCATGGGATTGACGTGGGCGAATGCGAGAGTGATGATAGAATCTCCTGGATGCATCTGGTGTTCACACGCTCATACCCATAGAAGAAATATTACATCAAAGTTACGATATGTAAATTGTGAACAACCGAAACACATGCATTATTTATACATTCAACTGAAGGTTATATTGATTTAAGAATTATTATTATTGGATAATTAACTAAATTTGTTGGCAGTTTTACGACGAAACGGAAGTTATCTAGACCCTTTAGTTTCTTGGTAATCAATTTTTATTGCTTGTGTGAACTTATTTTTAAATTGCTCTAGTTGAATATTTAATTCAAATATAATATTATGTGCCTGGTAAACACATATTTGAAATTCTTAATTCCAAATTGCGTAACACGAATCATCAGCGTCAAATGAATTAATATTAAAATCACATGCTGTTGATTTTTCTTAATATATTAAAAAGTAGGATTATACTCAAATACGATGATCATTTTATAATATTTCATGAATACTTTTACTGATACTCTATTCCGCAGATTCCCCTTTATTAAAAAAACATTATTATTCCTTTTATTGAGTATTAAAAATCTAATATACTATCAATTTTTTTTATTTGTAATATTGTGTATGATATTTCAATTTTATGTTACTGACAAAGTTTATTTATTTATTCAGTTTCTTGTTTTTCATAATACGCTTTTTTTATATATGAATACCTCACTGGGCACAATCCGTATTAAGGCATTTATTTACGTTGTCGTGTTAACCAAAAAACATGCAACTGGGCTTAAAACAATATAACACTACTTTTAGATGCTTAACGTGTTGTTTCGAATTAAGATCAATATGTTGCTAACACGATAACAATATTCCAAAAATGTGTTAACCCCGCAGTAGACACTTTCACACAGATAAGTTGAATTTATTACAAACGGCTGCTAACTTTTTATATTTTGGGGATTCTCATAAGAAGTAAATTACAAGGCATTTTAAACCACTGGTTTAGAACATGAAACTTTAACATACATTTTATTAATTTTTTTACTCAAAATTTTTCATGACAATAAAATATATTCTAATGATAATTTTACCTTTAAAAAAACAAAAAAATAAAGATTAACATATATTAGTTTTCTTGAAAAGTAATGTTGTTTAAAACATTTATGCGTTATTGTTATTGTTATTACAAAGGAATTTTTTAAGGTGTTTTGTAAAAACGAGTTATCCCATTTTTTGTTAAATTTTTATTTTAAGATATTTTATGTTCTTTTAATTATTTTTCATGTATTAAACTTAACAGCTAAGCGAAATAATTAAATAATTTTTTTTAATGCGTCTTATGTTAAACATCAATTATCATTGTGTGGCTTAACACATTTTTGCATAACACCATCTACATATGATAATGGTTGATTATAAACAAAAATATACCTACTTTAATCCATACATACATTTATACACAAATAATTGTAAAAAATCTTATAAGCACAGCGCATACGTGAGAACTGTTCAGATATTGAGCCGAAAAACAAGAAACTACCGTGAGCTATTTGGCACCTCTACACCGACATATTTACCCACATAAATAAAAAAAATATATATGCATATAGATACATGTAGGTGTAGCAGATTGAGTACGGTCAGCTCATCTAATATTATAAGTTTATTATTATGTCATTTAAAAAGTACATCAATCAAACAAAGGGGTTTAATTACATAATATGATGAATAACATCGTATTAAAATGACATTTGGTTCTTTATTTTATGCTAAGTCACATAATAAAGTTGCATGTAAACCTTCGGACCCTCAATATCAACACATTTAATTCATAACGTCAAAAAAAACTTCTAGAGAACGAATTGGTAATACAACTAGGATTTTTCTTCAATATTCATAAATGCCTGCAAGTAAAAAAGTATTTTCATAACATGTATCCAACTGTTCACGCCAGCTGGTGCAGGGTTCTCGCTTCGACGGTTTCGCCAATCTCGGGTGACATGCGAACGAGGAAAAAGACACACAGTTTCTTCAAAATATTATTTATTTTCTAAATTCTGCAATGTCACATAAATTACAATAGAAAACAGTCTGAAAAAGTTGAGCGGGCACATAGTCATTAATCAAACAAATCAGCTCAAATAAAACCACAGGGCAATCATACCCTTACACTCGCAACTCGTAACACTCGAGGATGCGTACAAGCCTCGCCTGTCACTTAGGACCTTCCGTCATAGTCTCTAGAGGCTCACTATTGAATGTCACAGAAATAATAATTATTGCAACTATCCTAAAAGATAACTGCAGTTCCTTTAAATGATTACGTAGGTAACCACATTTACCTAATACACGTAACACTCGAGGATGCATACACTCCTCGCCTGCTACGGTCTGACTCTCCGTCAGCAACTCTACAAGCGCACTTGCAGAATTCAAGATGAAGACTAAAGCTTGTTCCTCTCTCACAAGCTTTCCAAAACCTATTTCGATTACATTCTACAAAAAATACTGATATTTTAGTGCCAAACAAAATATATCTAAGACCTTTTCAAACAATTACGAGATTTCTCTTCCTCAATAAATTAAATTATATGTGACATCCTAGGACAAGAAACAACAAACTAAACTAGGATCTTAACACAGGACAAATGTCCGGTTCTTTGAAATATTAAATAAAAAAATACAATGGTGCAAAGTATACACAGAAAAAAAAATATCTCAACTTCAGTAGACGACATTTAAAAGGGCATAAAACAATAATTCACAATATACACGTTTGAAATAAATGAACATGTTGCAAAGCCGAACAATAACATCTGAAATTGCTAGTCGGTATACAAAATTAACCAATAAAGCGTTCTTTGTAAAGTATTATTTTAACCCGCCAAATCTTCGGAGCGAAGTTAGTAATTTAAATGCGTTCTGTAAAGAATTATTTAATAAACAAAATATTGCTCAATTTAGTTTTGGCCCCAACACCAACTATTAAACATTAGTTAGTACTTTTTTTTGATTAGACAGAAATAACATGCTCAGATATAAAAAAAATAAAAACATAATCTATATAAGCTATCCATAATAATAATATATTTAGTACTTCGAGAAAGGTAATCAAGCAGGTAACTTTGATGATGAATTATACGTGAATACATATAATATACCCATGTTTATATTCAAATCTCAATAAGGAAGTCAACCGTACATATCTTTGTTAGGAACAAGATATTAATTTTGCTTGGCATTTTAATGGGTGTACCATATTTCTATACGTATGTTGGATCCAATTTGAGGACTTCCCTGTGGGGAACTTAACCATGACAAACATAATAATAATGTGTCACTGATGCGTTGATAGAGATACATATCACTATGCAAATGCGACTCATATGATTTAAAGAATGCTAAATTCCGAGGAAACTGAAAAAATACAAAATAACATTTATGTTTCTAGCACTAACTTTGTGGTTGTTACGAAAAACAACATTTATTTATATATTTATTTTATTAGGTAAACAAACAGAATGTTCACAAAAATTACCAATTTTTTGTGTAATAATGTAAGACACTCATGCACACACCAAAAAAATTGTTTACACTTAATATAATAATTTAAATTTTATTTAATATAATAAATGTAAAAGAAACAAAATGAAAAAACATGTATATAATAATAAAGTTAAATATCTGCTTCTCTCAAAATTTCTATAACTTTTTACCTAAATTTACATACATTGTCACAAAAAATATCAGCCTCGGTAAATATATTGTTACATTGGTCGCATATTTTAGGTATTATAGATTATTTAAAATAGTTTGCTGACGCGTTTTCTGTGTAAAACAGAAGATTTTGTCTTGTCGGTATAGATGGCACATAGAATGGAAGTCTTTCAAGTAGGTTAGGAGAATCAATTTCATTATTTATCAATTTAAATAAAAAAAACTGGTCTAACATTATTCTTTGATTTTTAAGGGAGTTTATTTCATGGTTTAATGCATACTTTCAGCATGGTTAGTGAAGTGAATGTTTAACTGGTAGTCGACCTGCTTAAAAAAAATGTTGGACCCTTTCTAGTCTATTAATACTAACATTAAAGTAAGGTGACCAAATAGGAGTACAGTATTCTAGCTGGAGACGAACAAATGATTTGTAGAGTTTTTCATATGTCTCTGCATGTTTAAATGGTTTCAATACTCGCAAAATGAGTCCGACGAGTAAGGAAAGCTGATCGTCGTTTGATTGCGCGAAATATAAAATGAATGACATTTAAAATTAAAACATTAGTCCACGACAAAGTCTCTAAATATAATACATCTGGTATATACTGAATAAGTTGTAATAATTGCAATTCAATAAGATTGGAAAAACTAAAAGAAACTTCAATATTAAAGTTAAAGAACACCTAAAATGCCTAAATAATAATAATTTTTCTGAATATACTAACCGATTGAAAATAATCAAAATTTTAATTGAGACAGAGGATTAAAAGTTTTTCATGTTGAAAATGAACTAATAAAATTAGATAACTCGGAAACCTTAGAAATTTAAAAAGCGATTCATAATTAGGAAAAAAAAATAATAAATAAACAGTATTTCTTTTCAACAATGTTTTGAGTATGTCCAAATGCTTGCAGACTGGCTAGATTTCCTGCCCAGGGAGATTCATATTTAAATTTGTTGCAACAGAGGGTAAACATTTTTGAGAAGGTAATATGGAAGTCTAGGTATTTACAGGGATTATGACCTGTCATTGGCTAGGTTAAGTGACCATTTCACACACTGTGTAACATTCACCATTTTGCCTATGTTTGAACATCTACATTTCCTCAACTCACATGATAAAGGTTTCAGATCTTTTACTTCACGAAAGTCAAAAGAATGGAACAATTGAGGAAATGTGGATGTTCAAATATAGGCATAAGAGGCGTAATCGGGGCCCTGATATCTCAAGTGTTGTCACAATGTTTCTCCCCAAATTTGGTCAATTGGGCTTTTTTATAGTGTTTTCTCTTACATAATATAAAACTCCATGATGAAAGTAAAAAATTACATCTATAATTCTTCTTTGTGTAACACTGATTGAAAACATCGTTAATATCTTTTTTGTAATTTATTTATGTTACTCTAAAAATTTTATTGATTAAAATAAAATAATCTATTGTAAGACGTCACTCCCTATTATGTACACAAGAATTGTTTATTTCTTTTACGTAATGGGAAACGTTTATGTAAATATATGTATTTGATTAATGTAAAAAATTGTATTTAGTTGTGATATTTTTATTGTTATTAATAAAAAATAATAAAATAAAAAAAATGATTTTCCACAAAATCAATCAATATTTTGTCAATTTTAATAGTCCGTACCACGTTTGCACTTATTTAGACAGCTTTGACAAGCCAAAATGATCATCGCTACACGAGTAAAACCGTTCGAAGACTGTTTGCACCGCCGTGACGACCGTCTTGCAAATGGCGGCACCAGTTTTTGACATTCTGTTCACAATCAACGCTCTTTAGAAAACCAGCACCATTCGTTAGTACAGACAATGTTCGAATGACGTCATCCACCGCCACGTGACGGCCGCTAGATGACAGCACCGCACCCAAGCTTGGCATAGCTAAAAGAACTCAAAAATAAAGGAAATATGCGAGATCGAAGATGTCGTCAGGTGAGAGGAAGGCAACGGAAAAGACATTGGTATACACATGTGAGTAGAATGGCGCCATTCAGACTCCTTTACATTACCAATTCATTCATTAGACGTACCTGTAGATATTATAATGGACACAATATTAATGTAGACATTTTTAACTGCACGTTGCATTTGTACAGAAATTTTCTTCATTGGGTCGATTATTTGGGATAGTTGCTGAATGTGCATCTTGAGTGGTTTATGCTCTGTATATGTGCCGCATGTTATGTATATTTATGTTTGTGTATGTTTTATATGTGCGTTCATGTGTGTGCGTGGATGGCTCGGAGTGGACATTCGGTATTTTTTTATTTTTTTTATTTATTACCTCCATGGAAAACGCAAATGTCAACAATTATTCTTTTCTCACTTAAAATTCTTATTTATTTAATATTTTTGTCACATTTAATGTTTATATCTTTTGCATAATTTATGAAAACTTCATTTGTCTTTTTATGTTAAAAATGTTGTTTTTTATACTATGTTTGACTGTATGTTTTCTGAATAAAATAAAATTTTTAAAAAATACATTAAACGGTCAACTTCAAGAGAGACGACTCCCGGGCAGACCACCAAAAAGATGGATCGAATGCTGGGAATCGACCCCACAGGAGGCTATTCCCTCTTGGAAAACAGGCCATACGGCCTAAACTTAGAAGAAGAAGAAGTAGAAGATTAATTTCAACGAGTTTTATTAAAAAATATGCCTTAGATATTTTCTATATTTTGTTTACCAACGCGCAGTTTCGCCACCTTGGAGATAGTAAGCCATAATATTGAAAAACCCTTTGAAATTTAGCATCCTTTTGATGTGGTGTTTAAGAGTCTACATTATTCACGGACCTCACCGCAAGTCCTTGAGGTCTCACTACATCTTACCTGTCACAGGTAGAAACTTAAAGATCAATCCACAGGTTACTCACCCTACATAACCTTTTCTTTTATTTTATTTTATTTTGTTTACAATAAGAAAAATTAAAATAAATTTCTTACTTTAATAGAGATCACAATTTGTTATATGGATTTGTTTTTTGTCTTCACTTCAGATGCATAACGTTATTTTTTGCACTGCAAACCTAAAATGGTTTTCAATAATAATTTAACATGTTCTTATGTAATAATTTATCACTGTTCGGCTTATTTTAAATGATAAAAATGGTAGTAAAATCTGAAAATAATAATATTGATTATTAGATATCGCGATATAAAATGCTGAAAAATTAAATACACAAAATTAAATAAAATAAAGTAATCTTTGAGCCTTCCCTTCTGGGCCTAAGGGCGTATCTAGGATCCCCCAGATAGCATATTTTTAAAATAACTTTTTTAAATCCAAAATCATGAAAATATGTTTGTCCGTAATTCTTTGAGTAAAATTTCACATTTGTATTTACTTTCCCCAGTACAAAGAGCAAACATGACAATTCATCGCTCTATCATTCAATATTCTTTGATATGTCGGTCAGTTGGCACGTGTGCTTTTTGCTATTTGGGCGCAAATTTCCACCCATAGCCACAAAACAACGAATTTCGTGCATTTACTTTTACATGCATTCTCCCTCCCAACTCTCCGTCGTACCAACACTCTAACGGGCGACGTGACATAGATCAGTGCTGTTCAATTTGTCACAGTGAACGCATCTCGATGTCATACAATATTCTCGCGCTTCAGTTTTTTTTTGAAAAAAAATGTGAATTTTTCAGAAAACTAGAAATATTATGAAAAAGTTTTATAAACATTACGATGACAATCAAAATAGACTTACATAATCTCTTCTCTCCAATGTTCTTCTTTTCTGTTGTAACAATATATTTATATTGGTTGAATGCCATTGATAGTCAATCTCATGTGAAAATAGGTTTAATGCTGTCAAAATGCGATCTCTCGGGCGAATGTGTGGTAATACGATGTATAATAGGTGCACGAATGTCGAGATCTGTGCTTAATGTAAGACTGAGACAAGCGTTATAGACAAAATCAAGAAAGGGGCGCTGTGTTGATTTGGACATGTAGAGCGAATGTAGAGCAAAAGAATTAAGCAGCTAAAAGCATCTACGGTGGGAATGTTGATGAATGAAGAAAACGAGGAAGACTGACAAAGACATGACACGAGCAAATCTAACGAACTCTTACAGATGAACCTATTGAAGTATATCATAAATGTAAATGAAGCGACGTATGTATGCAAAGACAGAGCTATATGGCGTTCTATTCTCTCTGTTTATCTCTGCGTGAAAACGCGTGATAATTTGTTTTTTTATATGTTAATTTCAATATCTCCCAAGCGGGTAAAATCCAGTCCTTGTTTACAAAAATTTAGAAAAACTCTAAATATCGTTGATATACTTTTTGATCATTAAATAGAATGACAATCGAATTCAAGTTTGACGTCATTACACCTTTTTCCTGAAAAATCGATTTAACGTTCGGATGTATTACGCTCAAAATACCTTTCAAATACAACTAAGAAATGCCGTTATCTCCGCTGTGCAAGGACAGGTAACAAACTTTATTTAAATTAGCTCAGCCGGTATTCGAGTTAGGATTGAATGGTCTTGTGAATGAACTAGGATTTCCTTATTTTTTGCAGGTCCAACATCACCGGATGTTCGATGATTGTTTGACGTTGTTCGCGTTTTTTGGCCTGTAAAAAATGGGAAAAAACTATTTGTAAACAGTAGCAACAGACAATCACTTATTATGCGTTAATTAGAATGTAGTATTTTTGTATAAATATCCATAAATAAATCTTTTTCTTCTACTTTTGCCACTCCTACCGGAGGTTGGCTATCATCATTCTAAATTAATCACGATCCTGGGCCAGTCTAAACAGCGCTGCTGCATCCGGCACACCAAACCACTGTCTGAGATTTCTGAGCCATGATGCTCTTTTTCATCTCATACCCCGCCTGCCTTCTATGTTTAGTTCCAAGGCAAGCATGAGGCTATACTTCGTTTGACAGTGGTCAGTAACTCCCTCTCTTTGTTCATGATGCTTAAAACCGCTTCATTGGAGACACGATCAGTCCATGAGATTGAAGCATTCTTGTGCACAACCAAAATTCGAATGCCTGAATTTTGTTCATCGCTTAAACTTTAAGAGTTCAACCCTCCACTCCATACAGCAACAGAAACCAATCTCTTTTTAAAATTTCTAAATGTCCTACTATTTTTTTTCAAAATTCATTTATAAATAGAACTTGCAATATGGGTAATCAGAAATTAAATTGTATTGATATGAAAAACATATCTTTAACTTTTTTTAAAAATGAAATTAATTCAAGTTATGATGTTGCGCCTTGAATCCGCAGCCTATATTATGCAGGTTATGTGTAGTTCTGTATGTAGTCACATAATAAATGTACACTGCATGGTCAACTATAGTTGCATTATTTATTATAATGTGTATTAAAATAGTCTACTTTGCTTATGTTCGCAGTTTGCTCGAGTATGCCTCTTCTGTGTGGTCTCCACAGAATGTCACACATAAAGAAAAATTCGAGAAAATTCAATGGAAATTTCTTAGACATCTTAACTGGAGATGCAGAAATACCGATCTCAATTATATGTTTTCCTGCAAAAAGCACCATTGCTTACTTAAGAAGATCGCCGTCTACTATTAGACATAGGGGTGCTTCATGACATACTTAGTGGACGCCTTAATAGTCCGGCTCTTTTGTCGGAGTTATTTATTTTATTTTATTTATTTGGATAACAAACAGCTTATTTATCTTATATATATATAACAAAACAAATAAGCCAATTACAGGTTTTCACAAGTAACATAACAGTTATCATTAAATGTTCCCGGTTACCGCGCCCGTCACACGTCGAATTCTCTATTTCATGTGCCAGCAGTTTGTACGAACTATGCCCTGAACTCTCAACTTATTCGTTTTGCTCGTGAATACAATTTGAACTTTCCCCTTATTAATCCATTTGATTGTAAAAAAATAACATTTTAAATTCGCGTCTTAAAACATACTTGTTTGTCTTATACTTAGTTTCAATAATAAAGTCTTATTTCATCTTATTTTATTTTATTTTGTTTTATTTTATCTCTAATTCTTAATATTTTATATATATTTATATTTTCGACACTTGACACTTGTGCAATATTTACACACATGTCCACCCTCATTCCAATATAACACCCACTCACCCACCCTCTCACTCACTTACACTCACACAAACACACTAGTATGTATTGTACATGTATTTAATGTATTTCTGTGGATATCTGTCATTGATTTTATTCTCTGTATATTTTATTTGTTTTATATTTGTTACATGTATTACTGTTCATTTCCCCATAAATAAAAATAAAAAAAACATTTTAAAAAAAAACTTTGTTACAATATTCAAAAGTAGATATATTTGAAATAATAATACGTATTACATTTCTAGTAATATTATTTATTCCATACAGCGACCAGTTGCGCCTCTATTGGCCAAAATTATAACTACTGGATTACACGAGATTACTCTGCGCATTTTAAAATCACTAATTCAAATACGTCTTTAACCTAAAACTTTAGAATCTCGTTCGAAAAATTACACTTGCGATTACAGTAATATCTTGCCGCTTTCATTAATGCAATTTAGTCTTTCAATACTTTTCATAAGGGCTAGTATTCTTTAAAATACATCAATTTGACTTACGACAGTCTAAGGGAGGTGACAATATACGCACTCGTTATGTGTCAGAGAGAAGAATAACGAATATATTTTGTATGTCGTAAGTAATTTAGCATACTTATGTTTCGGTGGTTTGAAAGTAAATTTGCTTTAAAATAAATAAATATTTTGATATTTTAATCGAAACGAATTGATATTTTAATCCGTAATATAGTATAAATCCTTTAATGGGTTTTAAAAAACAAAGATTCGCTTATTGTTTTTTAATTGTAATTCGTTTTTGTGCATACGATGACAGTTGAATATTGTAGGTTATTCTTCAGTATCCATTTAAACTTTTAAAATTTAGTTAGAGTTATGATAAAAACGTTACTAGTGTATAGTGTTAAGAATAAATATATATGAAGAATTATAATATGTATAACTTATGTCGTTTTGTGAATAATAATGTGATATAAAAGTCGAAGAAACAATGATTCTTAAAACATAATTTATGTTTTGTTTGGTGAACTATCGTACTCGGTAAGGAATACTTTTAAATTATTATAATTTATTAAGAAATAGTGTTTTATTTCAAGACAAGTTATAAAAGTCTGACCTAGCCGAAGATGCATCTTTGCGCTAATGAATTATTTAGTTTAGTAATTACTTTTTCGACACTTAGCGCAAAACGTGAAATAGCTGCGCGGATGGGTCGTTGCTTTCTAATGACTTAGGCGCAGGTTCGAATCCATAAGGGTTCCATTTTTTTTTGCAATTATGTTTTTTTAAATTGTATTTTTTAAATCAAATGTTTGTGCTACATTAGAAAATATTTTTACTGAAACTATTAGCCGCTGGAGCCATTTGTTAGGAATTATTTATTAAATATATAATAGACTTGTTTTTTATATGCCATAAAATGTTATTACATGTTTATCCCCAAAATCCTGAACTCCCTAAGTTTTTACTGCTTTTTTTATTTTCTCAAATATTTTTTTATCCCTTTTTCTTTTCTTGGTTCCTCTTTCTCCTTCCAAACTCATTATCTGATCCCACATTCCGCATCATTTAATATGTATAACATTAAGTACTCTTTTATGGTCAATTCATGTCAACAATTTAATTAGCAAAGTGGCGACTTAATCGAGTCTTTTTTTTTAAATCAAAAACTTTGTTCCAATAAAGGAAAAAAAAATAATGTGTGAAGCCTATGTAAAAACTGAAATATGTTATGTGCAACTACTATGGGGAACAGGAAATTAAAATGACAAACAGACAACAAAGACAGCAAAATAAAATATGAAAGTTAGTATATTACCTTTCTTATCTAACAGCAACTGAAGAACTTTTTAAACAAACCAAACAATTCAATGTAACTGAACTCTTTAAATAAGAATCCTTAAAATTAATTCATAAATCAGCCACTGATGTAATTGTAGACGAAGAATTAAAACTTGGAAAAACTGTAGTAAACATGAACACAATACGAGAATATCAGAAAAATATCATATACAACCTTTTAAAACGAGAAAAGGACAATTGAGACGAAAAACCATGGACTGAAATTGTACAATAAACTACCAGACAAAACTAAACAAAAGATTCAGACAACCTTTACAAAAGATGTTATAAATATTATTATTAACAGTAAAATGTGAATTTTAAAAGTAAAAATATTTTGTTACATGTATGTAATTCGTAAGGGTTTTGAATGAAATTTAAATTTTCAATTTTTTTAAAAAAAATATTAACGTTTATATGTGCAAGCCTTATCTCCCAATTCAAAAACTGCTGTTATTTTTAATTAATGAGGTTTTTTAAATTTTATTTTAACATATGTATGTATTTTTTGATACATATTTGTGGCTTTTTTAGTACAAGCTTTTGACTAATCTTTTATTTTGACCAGTCTCTTTTTTGGTTGCTTTGGTTACTTGTTCTTAGTACTTAAAGTTTTTAATAAATCTTCCTCTTCTTATGGTTCCTCTCCCCGATGGAGGTTGGAAATCATTGTTGCGATTCTTACTTTATTGGCAGCTGCTCTGAACAAAGACTGAGTGCTGCAATGGAACCAGTCGCGCAAGTTCTTAAGCCAAGAGATACGCCTTCTACCTGCACCGCGTCTTCCTTCAATCCTTTCCTGTGGAATAATGCCTCTCATCACATGCCCAAAGTAAATAAATAATCAAAATGTGTTTAAGTGTTACTATTTTAAGATTTAAAATGAGTGAAAAAGTATGCATATATTATTATGTCCGTCATTAACCAAGTTTTTGTGAAAACTTTTATTAACTACGTATAGTGTATAATGAATCACGTCTATTAAATTAATGGCAATTAAATCGTATTTGCCAGTTGCAGCAGCGAGGTGTGCGATTTTTTTAACATCGAGTTTATTTTTCTCGTGTAGGTTTGGTCCAGATAGTATACCTATAGTTAATCACGACCGGGTATTTACCTGCATACCGTCGTAACCGCAAAGGGGAATCCCCAGTAAAGAGAGATAGTGAGAGAGAGAGACGGGTTACGTATAATTCAGGTTTATAAACCAGCGCTGGGCCGTCATTATTTCACACTAAATTATAGGTACATCTTCGTTTTAAAGGTTCTACAAGATGGGTTCCGATAGCTGTATTTTAATTATTAATTGATTTATATACAAACGTCCAATTGAAACAGTTTAACTAAATAATATATTTTACTTTTGATTAGCGGGCGGATTAAGAATACAGTTTGGTTGTGAACAAGAATAAGGGTCCTCGACGAGTGTTTTTAACTCGATGACAACTCACAGGCAAAAATCATAAAAAGGAAATCAAGTGGCGAAATGTCCGCCTAGTAATTGTTGGCGCGTTCACTTATCATTTTTAAGGTCGTGGATTTTTAGTTTTAAAAAAAGGTAGTTGCTTATTTTTCGCCTTTTTAATTATATACTTAGCATAAAAGGAAAACATTTATTTTTTTAAAACAATTTAAATTAATAGGCGTCAATTAAATGCAGCAAAATAAATCAAATAAAAAAATAGTGACAAAAAATCATTTTAAATTCCAGCGAGATTAGTCCATTGCATTGGCCGCGCCCTTAATACGTCGCGATAAAGTTAAATTTTGAACTTTGATTGTGATCGTTTAAATTTTATTAGAACATCGCCGTCGTCACGAATCTTTACGTCATAATTGTCAAGGTCAAACATGTCGCGTTTTTGTATGAAAATATTCCACAATTTCTACATTGATTTTGAAAATGCAATTAATTTTTCTAAATCCATTTCCTATGTTTTTATCGGTGTATGTGATATTTCTCTATTACTGCAATATATAGATATCTTCTTTCTAATTGATTCAACTATTATGTGAGGATCTGGCAAACCAATCGGCTGTGACCTTAAAAATGAACTTCTTGCCATTTGCTTCATGAAAAAAAATCTCAGAAAACTCATTTAAAATTTAATAAATCCAATTAATCAATTATAATTCTTCGTAATAAAGCGTTTTCTTACACGCGGTGAAAATTAGAGCATTAAATTGCACGGCGAAGTATCTCACAAATGTATGAAAAAAAATTAAAAAATGTTCGAAGGACTACGTCCCTGGATCGACCAATGACACAGTGTTGTGATAGATTTCCGGTTCCTGGGAAGTCAACTCACCAATCAGCAAAAAACTCACCGAAACGAACTAGTAATATACGATACATAAAAATATTTTTTTTTTTTAGACTTAGTTTGATATTTAATAATAATAAATACAAAACTAAATATTATACTACTTTTTAAAATATTTTTTTTCTATTTGGAATTAATTTCTTTTTAAGACCTTGCAAATTACATTTATTTAACAAAATTATTTTTGTTTTTTTTTATTTACATTCTATTCATATTTTATGGAACAAGTGGCAAAATCTATGGCCTGTATCGACGCGATGACAAACTTTTCATAAGGCAATTTATCGGGACGACAAATAGACTAGGACAGGTATTAAATTTTACGTATAAAATATTATTATGTATTTTTTTTCTTTGAGCTCTTAAAACATTATTCGATATGTAAATACAACCAAAAAATACATCATGTACAATTATTTGCATTTCTCTGGAGGTATTTAAAAATAATACTTAAAACACATCATTAATGTTATTGCCACAACATAAAGGCTTGAAAAGCACTCTGTATTATCTGATTTAATGATTGAATAAATGTAAGAATACTTACTTTCAGTTGAGACTTATATTGGTTTCATATGGTTCGAGAAATGGTACAGTGAGTTTCACAAGATTCGAACACAGTCAATAAGAAAATATGTCAATCGAAGCCAGATTGGCAGTGCACAATGGAGTTTTGGTCCCGATGTATTTAAGTGAAACATAGAATTGACAGGAAGGATAAAAGCAGAGTGAACGCGGTCAAAATACTATCCAGACGAATGTCTGCAAAATGAATGTATGACAGGGTAACAAATTATGAAATCAGTTGAGAGTGCAAATCGACAGGTTTAATTGATAAGATTAATTAACATATTACAACAGAGATGAAGAACATTTAAGAATCCAGCCCTTGTTTACAAAAAATTGGACAAACTCAAAATATTGTTGATAAATTACCTGGTCCATGAAGAAGTATAGAAATTGAAAAAATAATATTTTCAGGCGTTGCCTAGTATGTAGGTGAAATAATTCAATTAGATGAATCTCACACGCATAAATAAAGGTTTCAGCTCTTTAACTTCACAAACATCAACAGATAAAAGAATTGAAGGAATATAGATGTTCAAATATAGACAGAATGGTGAATGTTACACAGTGTGTAAAGTGGCCACTTAAACCAGCCATTGACAGGTCATAAGCCCTGTAGATGCCTAGACTTCTATATTACCTTCTATTAAATGTTCTTCATCTCTGTTGTAATATGTTAATATAAACAGCTCCCCAGGGAGTTGAATCCAGTCCTTGTCTACAAAAATTTGGACAAACTCAAAATATTGTTGAAAAGATTAACAAAAACTCACAAAGACGGTTTGGTCAGTTAGAACGAATGGATGACGAAATTTGTTACGCCACATGTACTGGACGTGTTTGTGTGTAGCAAATGTACTAAATTGTGGTCTTAGAACTATTTGCTACCTACTGAACCCTGGTTTTAGATGTTGCAATTACCCTATTTTGAGTATTTCCTTTTTTTTCCAACCCTAATAACAACCAAACTATCACCGAGTGAACACTCGTCTTCAAATTCCCAGCGCGATCGCAAATAATTTGTTTTAGCGATCTATAATAATCCACTGCGTCGTGTTATCGCATATTAATAATTAAGAAACTGACAAGTGTCAATTCTTCCTGACCACAGAATCTGATCTTGCCTGCCGCGAAAGGAGTTCCGAACAATAAAGTGCTAAGAACCCCAGTCCAAGGTAGGTAATTGCGTTCATTTGTATAAGGGTTCGGTGGCAAAGAATGTAAACATAACGCAAATTTGCAAATCTCTAGCGTCCATCAGCTTCTGGCTAACGACGCGATCAGAAATAATGGTAAAACGAAAGAACGATCAAAAATGACATCGGATGATCAGGTAAACCAAAATCCCAGGTCTGGTTATGTCAAAAGCAGACACAATCAAAGGACATGTATGAAAAGATGCATGAATGTAGTAGTGGGTAGGAATGTATGTCAAGATATACGTGTGTGGTCGTGCATCCTCTCTGCCTACCCCTACTGGTAAATGATGTGATGGTAGTAGTATAAACACGTTTTTTCACTGAAAATAGTGGTGTAGATAATGACGAAGTTCAGTGGTTTTTAAAATGTTTTTATTTGCTAATAGACAATTGAACTAAGCCGAAAATCTTCTTTTTTATTTTTGTGTATTGTATTATCATCGCGGCTATTTTTAAAAGTTTTTAATTTATGAAAATCCCCACCGAAACTTTGAAATTACACCGCCCGTGACGTCATAAGTTCAGGTAAGTGAGTGTTTCTGACGTTCAAAAGTTGTGAACCCCGTACAAATTATTTGTACCCGCTTAACGTGGCTACCCGAGAAATAAATTGTCGGGTTTTGTAAAACTATTTATAATAACTGTTTTCATATATTTTCAAGAAACTTCAAAATATTCTCATTCTCATAAAAATTTCACCAAAACCACTAAAACAAGCATTGATTGCCGTGATTTTATTATTTTTCAACGATGTTTCGAGTACGTCCATATATTTGTAGATAGGCTGGATTTCCTTCTGTAGATCTACTTCCGTATTTCCTTCACAAAAATGCTTTTCCTCTCTGTTGCAATAAACTAAGAATTTATTATTATTCCATTTTGACACAGTCAGGAATCAAACCCAAAATCTCATCTACGTCAATCCAACATGCTAACATGTTTACCATTAGGCCGTCAGTATTTAATTAAATACACCCAAATCATTTTTTTGTGTTGCTTTTTTTTAAATAATAAAATAAATACATTTGAATGTGAAAAATGTACGGAATCGTCCTATCCTTGCTGACAACTAGTTTAACGATTTGATTTAGTTAAACAATTTTCCCGCACAATGGCGCTGAAAATAATGACGTACTGAAATTAACTTATGACACCATTTCTTGAACCATCTTATATGGCTCCTACAAACATGCATTTCACAAATGACTCCTAGATAAACAGTTGCTTACATATGACGTCACGAGTAAGATTGCAAACAAGTTTTATGCGGGTAAGTGAAGGAAATTATTGCTATTTTTTCTTAATTTCATTAACATGCTATTATGCGACATGTATTTGCTTAGCATAAAAAATGACATTTCAATTATAAGTACTGAAAATCGCATTAAACAAGAAAAGTGGCATGGTTTCTCTGATCGCAAAGGAGTAATTATTCCTAATTTGAAATACGAGGTCTGTTCAAAAAGTATCGCGAATTTTGTGTTTTTTACAATTTTTTTATATTTATTCATGAAGATCTATTTTATCTCCTTCAAAGTAATCCCCATAAAATATTATACACTTGTGCCAACGTTTTTTTCAATCATCAAAGACCTTCAAAAAATCATTTTTTGTGATCTTGTTCCGCTCCTCCTTCGATGCCGTCTTTACCTCCTCAATCGTGGCGTGGCGTCGTCTTTTCATGGGCCTCTTCAGTTTCGGAAACCAGAAAAAGTCTCAACGGGCCAGATCTGGGAAATACGGTGGCTGCGGCATTATTAGTGTGTTTTTTTGGCCAAAAATTCGCCCACAAAGAACTATGTGTGAGCAGAGGCGTTATCATGGTGCAAAAGCCAATTTTTGTTTTTCCACAGATCCGGGCGTTTCTGGCAGATTGCGTACCGCAAATTATGCATTACTTGCAGGTAATATTTTTCATTAACCGTTCTATCCTGTGGCAACAATTCATGATGGACTTCGCCCCAGCAATTGAAGAAAACTGTAAGCAAAACCTTCACGTTCGACACAACTTGGCAAACTTTTTCAGTCTTGGCTCGTGCCACAGCTTCCATTGGGATGATTGTGCTTTGGTTCCGACGTCATAACCATAAACTTATGATTTGTCACCAGTTGTGACCCTTTGGAGCAAATTTGGGTCATCGCTGACAGAGTCCAACAGCTCCTGCGCAATGTTTTTGCGATACTGTTTTTGGTCAAAATTAAGCAATTTTGGTACAAATTTTGCGGCGACCCGTCTCATGCCCAAATCATTGATAACGATCGAATGGCATGAACCAATCGATATTTTTGGGTCCTCAACAAGTTTTCTAACGGTGATTCGACGATTGGATAATGCTATTTTCTTCACTTCATCAATGTTTTTGTCTGTTGTTGACGTGCTCGGGCGTCCGGCACGCTCTTCGTCGTTCATATCTTCCCGGCCCTCTGAGAAGATTTCGCGCCACCGATAAACATTGCCTCGGTCCAAAGTAACTTCACCATATGCCACAGTCAACATTCAGAATACGTCCGCGCACTTAATTTTAGTTTTCACGCAAAATTCTATACAGATTCATTGATCCATTTTTTGGAATAGGCAAAAATCGAAGACGAGTCAAAACACGTGCAAGCAAAGCAGCTATCAAAAATGAAGTGAACATTCAAAAAGACCAAACTTGTTGGCATAAGTATGAGACATGAATGCCAACATAACGCCACAGCAAAACTAAAATCATATATACGTTACCCTCGGAAATTCAAAATTTGCGATACTTTTTTGACCTCGTAGACCAATCTCTTAATTTGTCTTCGTGGGAGAAACTTAAAACTGAGATGGACCTTATTTGCAATTTCAAAATTGTAAAAGCTATAAGTGATGTCCCATCTCTGTTGCAATCAGTTTTTTTTTCATGTTCCCAGCCAAATTTATCAAATCTTCCAAGAGCAACATTTGTTTTTATGCCCCAATGTCCAGAATGTGTTGATTGGTCAATTTGTCATACAACTTGGAATTCTTTGGAATAGATCTTCCAGCTTTTCAAAGATCTCTTCATTATTTACACAGCGTGGGATGAATATGGATTCGCATGGGTGAGCTTAAAGTCTTATATGTCAATCATATTTTTAACCTTTATTGTATGGCCCTTGTTTGTCTTTGCTTCATAATTTTATGTTATTGCTGTTCAGTTTCTTGTATTTTATTTATTTATTTTTACACTTTATATATAAATACAATATAGATACGTATAAGGGCGGGTATATTGCATTAAGGCTATTTCTTCCTACCTACCCAAACCGTTCAGTTTGAGAAAATTACAAGTTACAGAATTGTGGAAAGACAGGAGTGTTCTCAAGTTGCGGAAGGTGTTGACCTTGCTCTTTTATGACATTGGTCGTAGAGAGTCAGAAAGGTTGATGCATGCCACGGATCGGAGATTCTTACTGGATGTCGAAAATAAAAAATGAAAATGAAGAATAATTTTAAAAATATATATGCAATCATGAAGTTTCGCATTATAAATAAATTGTCTATGTTTTATGAATGTATATATGTGTATGCCCATGGGTGGGTGTACATGTGTGTGTATGTATATGTGTATATATGCGTGTATATATGTATTTATATATCTATATATATGTATATATGTGTATGTGTGTATGTATATATATCAAAATGTGTTTACGAGTGTGTTTTTATTTTATTTTTCTGTGGTTTCTATTAGCTTGTAAACTATTATCATGTATTAAAATGTAATTGCCTAGCTTGGAACGGAATATGCACCTTTGTTAGCTGGACAAAGTGAACATAAAATTGTATTTATGATAAAATGTATAAATAAATAAAACATGGATATATTCTAAGGAATTATGCTTTATCTTATAATTTTACACAAAATTAAAAGCAAAAATTAACTATAAAAAAATTAAATCACACTTTACTTTGAAGATAGGAGAGGAGGTGGAAAGGAAAGAAGAAGGAGAAAAAAGGAGGAGAACTCAAATATTTATAAGTGTGACCAATTAACAATGAACAAGGAAATAAAAATATTTTTTTTAAAGTCAATTGCGTACTGAAATTTAATCAAATTAGCAAGTTAAAAATGCTATTATCAGTTTTTCATAATAATGATAATGATTATGCCATCACTAATGAGGGTACTAAAACCTGTTTTATGTTATTTGTAGGTCTGTTGTCTACGTATCTGAAATTCCAACTAAACGTGGGCGTACTATGATGACGTCAAAGCGTATTGCGGAACATAATTTTTAAATTCTAATTGTTTATAAATAGAATAGAATACGCATCAATTGACATTTCATTGTGAAGTGCTATTAATGCACCTTTATTTAAATTTAGTTAACAATAAAAGTCATTGGAAATAGCAACATTTTGTGAATGGCAAAAAACATGACGTAGGTAACAATGTGACGCACAGGTGCATTTTCTTTAGATTAGTATTATTTTTTGCTGCTTACTAATCGTCCGCAGTTCATGTCAGAAATACGGGACGTGAACGTGACTTGGAAGGAGCACAGGCAGCTGACTGATGCCTAGAAGCTCCTTATCGACACCGTGTTATGGTAGTGGGACATGAAATGGTGATTATGGTGATGTATTATCTTATTGATGTGTTAAGGACAGAGACATGGAACATTTAAAAAATGGAAATATGATAATCTTGGCTTGTGGCGAGCTTATTATTTGCCATTTATTTTGGAAAATCTAAATAAAGGAATCTACTTTATGTCAGCATCATTTCACAGTGCCACCAAATGCAAAGTAGTTCAATCATCTATTAGATGAAGGTGAAGTGAGCAATGAAACATTTCAGTTCAAAAAACCTTTGATGTTAATATTTCACGTCGAACCTGCAAGGAATCAACCTGAGACCTGTAGAATAATGGGTGAAAGTATTTATTTTTATTTTATTTTCTTTTATTCAGGAAATATACAGTATGATAAGATAGTTTTATTGTATACAAATTAGACTTATCTCTAATGGACCAGTGAAGTTTCCATATTATATTACATGCTAAGGTTATCAATTAACTATTTTTATTTTTCAAGTTCAATAATGTTATAAAAGGAAAAAACAAATGTGAAAGTAGTTCAAACATTGAAATCAAAGTAAAAAAAGTTATTCCAACAATTTTTAGTTAGTTTTTAAATAAATTTTATTTATTTTATTTTATTTATTTCGAATACAAACAGGTGTACGGGTTAAATTAATATTTTTGAAAACCATGTAAAATGTAAACAGGCAAAAAGGCCTGCCATCCAATTATATGTATTCACTAAATAATACTCTAATAAAGCGACGACGGCTTAAAGTTTAAACTATATAAAAAAATTATAAATATATTTCATATTAAAATAAGATAAATATGGACAAAATAAGGAGATAGTAGGAAGGAAAAGAAGGAAATTGATAAGTAGTGGTAAAGGATAATTGAAGGAAAGTAAAACTGGAAAATTGCATTTGATTTAATGATTAAATGAATTATGAATGAAAAGCAAGAAAAGAGACAAAACGTCTATTCTCTGTTATTCTGAATCAACCCTATTATTTCTCTTCTTTATATGTATGGAGTATTTAATATATCAAGACTATTAAAAATTTTGTAAATATTTTGTATTTAAAATAAATGGAAATAATTTTAAAAAACATAATCATCTTCATTCCCTTTCCGCACCTAATGGTGCATAGGGCACTGCATTGGTACACCAATTGCAACGTATCTTGATATTTTTTTTACATGAAGGTAAGATGATCAGTCTTACGCTTCAGATACCAGACTATGAAATATTCCGGTGTGAAAACACCCTTGTAAATAAATATTCCATATCGACCATGTCGGGAATAGAACCAGCAACCTCTTGCATAGTAGGCAAACGCGCTGACCATTACACCACGAGACCAAAAAAAAAACTCACTAAAAGTAATTTGAAAGTATGAATCAAAACAAATAAGAATAAAATACATGCTCAAATGCAAAAAAAAATATCAGAAAACAAACATATATGTTCATACATATTTAAAGGTATTAAAAAAATAATAGATGAGAAGCGACGACAATAAATTTAAGTTGATTGATTTCAAAAACATCTTTAAAGTTGTGGATGAAAACGTTTTTCTTCAATACCCACATTGATTTTGAAAATAAATTATTATTTCTAATTCCCTTTCATATTTTTTATCGGTATTCGTAATATGTGATATTTCCCTACTGAAGCAATTAAATCTGGAAATCGAATGTACTCATGATAACCAATTTATTAAGTAGATATTTTAATAAAAAGCTTTCAAGGATAGATTTCTCTCTCTTTGTTATGCAAATGGCGAGTGATATTGATTCTGTGTTTTGCACAAATCCCTTGACATGGTCATTTTATTGAACGAATCTTGAACGGAAAGATTTATTGATTCGATTTACCACTTTGTAATTATTCTCAACAGTGACATATATCTCACGCTTCCTTTTTTATGATTTGCTATACAAAAAGCAAGGTTTTTATTTATTGCTCTTATTTTTAAAACGTGTCTTAGTATACGCCATAACGTAGAAATTAAAATTTACAAGCATTTCAAAATCAAGTAGTAAAAACCCAAATTTTAAGGAAAACTTTTAAAATATGTTTATTTTTTAAAATTTTAATTAACACTTCACCTGGCTTTAATTGGTACAAAGCGATTTTTCCCACGGAACACAATAATATAATTAAGATTAAGTGTTAAAACAATGACGGCATTACCCACTATTTCTCATCTTTAATGATATGCAATATTATGGCTGCCTTGTTATTTGTCAGCGCGTTTGCCTACCATGCAAGAGGTCTCGAGTGCGATTCCCGACATTATCAAATTGAATAAAATGTATGAATTGAGATACTGCCATTTTTACTCCGCAGCATTTGCAGTCAACAAAATGCCGAACACTCTTCTCGTGGAACGGAAGGCCTCTTGAGTACTGTCAACAGGCCGGTTTCTCCTGAAGAGTTTTAAGTGGTTTCCTCTCCACATTAAAAAATGCTAAGAAGTTCCTAATTGGCCCACTCTAGTATATCCTTCCTGACCCCAACAGTTTAGATAAATTTAAAGTAAATCAATTGCAGAAAAACCCACTTTTTGAAATATAAACCTTATTTATTTTAAACCTGGTAAAAAATAAAGAATCTCCCATCTAAAAAAATAAAATAAAGGTCTTCAATAGTATTATTGTATGTCTATCCATCGCTATATCTTAATTATTTTAGACAAATGATCGAGATTGACGTCTTTGGTGTAATATATTTAATTTTCATCTCGTAAAACTAATTGAAATAAACACAAGTAAAACATAATGCCAGAAAACACAAGTAATATTTTAGTTACAAGACTCAACCCTGACGCTGCAAAAACAATTTTAAATTCATTCTTCAAAGGCTGTGCTACAAAATTCTCTAACACGCGGTGATGTAAGATCGTATTACTTCAAGTAGAAAATAATATTCTGAAGTTCAGATATTAAAAATAAAAACATAAAGACAAAATGTAAAATAATTCCTTTCCAATAATTATTAATTATTAATAAAAATTCTGAATATTTATACATATTTTAAAGTTATGGAACACGTTTCTCTTCGGCACGGGACACCCCACCCCAGTGAGGGAACATTATTTTTCATTTAAAAAAATGCAAAAAAGATATTACAACAACGAGAAAAAATATTTTTGGGAAACGGATATGGAAGTTTAGCCATTTACAGAGATCGACCTGTCATTGGCTTGATTAAGTGGCCACTTTTCACCCGTGTAAATTTCACCATTCTGCATTTGTTTAAACATGCATAATTCCTCTGTTCTTTTATCTGTCAGCAGATATTGTGAAGTAAAAAAATATGTTTTGGCTAAATTATTTTACCTATTAGGTAACACCGAAAATAATTCATTCTAAATAGGTCACAAATGTACTGCAGAATGAGGAAGTTCGGTGTCTTTTTTTATTTTTTTATATGTTAATAGACTATTAAAATAACTCCACGTGTGACGTCAGGGGTTCTTCTGTGTCAGTTATTCCGATTGGTTCGTTTACGGTTGTCATATCATTGTTTGGTTCATATGAACCAGTGACATCGTTCAAAGTAATGCGTTTTTTATTATAATTACATTTTACAGAAAGTTTAAAGTTAATTACAGAAAGTACATTTTCAAGAAACTATGCCGTACATTTTTATGCCCTAATTTTTACCGCACAGAATAAAATATTTTTTGTATCCAATTTCCCTTAAGACTTAAGTTACTCATTGTGAAAATTAAATGCGATGCAAAGTAATCACTTAAACCAGTCAATGATAGGTCATAAGCTATGTAAATGCTTAAACTTCCATATTACAGTCTGAAAATTTTTCTTCTACTGGTAACTTTGAGTAACTGAAGTTTGAGTAGCGTGTAAAAGAAATGCTATCTTTGTTTAGTTTTTTATCGTTTACTTTTTGTGCTGTTACATGTTCACTTAATTGCCATACTTTCTAGTTTTTTGTTCGGTGTATAATTATTGTGTTTTTTAAAATTATTTTTATTGTTATCTTTTTAAAATCTTTATGTTGTTGAAATTCCACTTGTCAGTGCGTTTTGAAGCTACGAGACTTTTTGTGATGTTAGCTATCATATTATATTTATCATATTTTGTAAATGTTATCAACTATCAAATATCTAAATTCAGTAAATGGGGTCTAGAATTTCAACCGTCCACGCGCTCTGTAGCTGCAAGCCTTGTTGTTATCTTACTTCTATTATTGTAAATTTGCTTTTTATTTCGTTTTTCAAATACCACTTAAACTTTAAACCTCACTGTTAAATAAAAAATAAATAAAAAAATGTAAATAGGGGCTAGATTTTTTA
This sequence comes from Micrasema longulum, assembly GCF_059751315.1. NCBI lineage: Eukaryota > Metazoa > Arthropoda > Insecta > Trichoptera > Brachycentridae > Micrasema > Micrasema longulum. The sequence goes on from NW_028279032.1 coordinate 72,746, forward strand.
CTGTCCATGCGCTCTGTAGCTGCAAGAAGTGCTGTTATCTAGCTCTTATATATCATAATTGTTATATATCATAATTGGAGACGAGGAACTAGAATTCCAACCGTCCATGGGCTCTGTAGCTGCAAGACGTGTTGGGATATTTATTTATTGTACAGCGCCCTTGAGGTGATTTTCGCAAAAATGGCGCTATATAAATTATCCAAACATATATATATATATTGATGTAATAACTTACATTTCCATATAAGTTATTAATTTAAAAAATACTTGGTACACTTCCACTTACTTTTAAATAAGTGGAAGTGTCCCAAGTATTTTTTAAATTAATAACTTATATGGAAATATAAGTTATTACATCATTACAATGGAATTCCATCAAGAATTGTCAATAAATAATTTAAATGAAATAATATATATATTACATAAATATATCAAAATCGTCATTGTGGTATAGCACTTATATTAACATAAAGTTCATACAAAATACTCATGTGCCTATTTACTTATGGGTATTATAATTTAATATGAATTTATCGGAAATATTCATCATATTAATGTTAAATATCACGTAAAACACGATTTCAAATGTCTTTAACACAGATGAAAAGATTTTAAAGTACAAAACGTGTTTAAACATAAATGTAAAAGATCCTAAAATACGTAATACATTTGAAGGACAAATGATCACTGATCAATGATCCATAAATGGTTAAATGGAGAGTGTTTAACAAAGTGTAATTTTATGTAATGGCGCGGCGGTTTAAATTGAATAATGGTTATAAATAACAGTTTCCGTGTTATTTTTTTATTATTATTCCGCAAAATTAGACTTTTCCTTATTTATTTTGGCTCGAGACTTATAAAAACTAGCTTATATCTTTTTTTATTGTTGGACGTCCGTTTCGATAATTGAAATAATGCACCGCTGACGTAATTACACTGTTTCCATTAATTATTTTTTGTGCCTGATATAATTTCGTTATTATACTTCTGACATTTAAATGAAAATGTTGGAACATTTATCAACATATACGGAATATACTCTTTTCCGCTTTGTGTTACTGTGATTATACACGTTTGCCTACCATTCACGAGGTCTTTGGTTCGTTCCTTGGCGCGGTCGACATGATATATCTTTTGAATATACAGTACTCCCTCTTTAATCCGGCACTTTACTTGTCCGGCCTCACCGGTAATTTATTTTATTTATTTGTTTTGTTTATTAAGAAAAACAACAGCAATACAAAAAAATATACACAACATTATAAAAAAAAACATAAAATAAAGCCAAATCAGTTTTCCACATAAATACAATTATAAAAATCCAGTTCAGTTAAATATAATTTATAGAAGTGCATGTGCGCGAGTTTTTTTTTGTGTGTGAGGATGCGTGTGTAAAAAAGTGGAGTGTGGTTTTGGTAGGTATGTGAGTATGTGTGTGATTGTATATGGGTGTGAGGGTAGGTTTAAGGACAGGGTAAGTGTGTATTTGATATGAGTGAATAGAAACAATTTAAAATTATAATGTAAAAATATATTTTTTTTTTTATAACGAAACATTTTTTTTTTCAAATAATAGTTTTTTAATTTTGGTTTTAAAAGTGAGTTTACTGCAATTAAATATGTCAATGTTAGTGAAAAATAAATTATAATTACGCGTCAAGCGAATCAGAGGAGAGTTCTGTGCATAGTTGGTGCGAACTGTGGGTACATGGAAAAGAGATAGATTTGTGTGACGGGTGCGGTAGCCAGGTACGTTAAGGGCCAACTCAGAAACCAGAACAGGACTATCAAGACGTCCATTAAGAATGTCATGTAAAATACCCATATCTAATAACAAACGACGATCCTCAAGACTAAGTATATTATGTTTATGACAAGAAGTTTTATAGTTAAGGTCCGTAAATCTGGATCTCCAATTGAGATGTCTTAAAAATGTTTTCTGAATATTTTCAAGCCTTAACTTGTGTATGGAATACTGAGGAGACCACACAGAGGAGGCATATTCAAGGAGACTGCGAACATAAGCGAAATAAATTAATTTGATACTACCAATATCATTAAAAACTTGGCAAGTGCGGATAACAAAACCTAAGTTTCTGTGTGCCCGGTTCACTATATTTTCGATGTGGTTTTCATACTTAAGTTTTTTATCTAGAATCACACCAAGATCACGAACACTTTCAACTCGTTGTATAGCTTGATTACTTAAAAAATATTGATGTGAAATAGGTTTGGAGCTACGTGAAAAAGAAATGAGTAAACATTTTGAGACATTTACATTTATGAATTTTTTTTCATAGTAATCTGTTAATCGGTGAAGATCGTCTTGGAGATTATGGCAGTCACTAGTATCTTTAATATTCAAATATATTTTTGTAATCCGACGTTTTCATGCATGTTTTTATATATATATATAGTTGGATAATTTATAAAGCGCCATTTTTGTGAAAATCACCTCAAGGGCGCTGTACAATTAATAAATATCCCAGTACGTCTTGCAGCCACAGAGCGCATGGACGGTTGGGATTCTAGTTCCTCGTTTTCAATTAAGATCGATCAAAAATTATAACAGATGGGAGCTAGATTACGGGACGTCTTGCAGCTACAAAGCGCATAGACAGTTAGAAATTTAGCCCCCATTTACACATTTTAAAAATTGACAAATAAATTTAGTGTATTAACAAATAATAATAATATGAATAATAAAAAGGAGTAAGATTACAACACGCCTTGCAGCTACTAAGCGCATAGACGATTGGAATTCTAGACCCCGTTTACAAAATTTAGGTATTTTAAAGTTGATATATGAAAGCTAGATAACCAATCACCGTTCAGCTACAAAGCGCATGGACGAGAGGAATTCCAGCAAAGTTAAAACAGTATAAATAAATTTATAAAAAATAGAGTAAAGTAGTAAATTGGTCAAGTGTTCATGCCAAGAAGTAAGCAATAAAAAACTTAATAAATCAAACACTGTTTCAACTCCATGGTTAACAAAGGGAGATAGATGTCCGAAGAGAAGCTTTTGTAGACAGTAGGTAGATATTGTTGCCATGTGGCCCGCTGGCTAGTAGATAGTTTCTGGAAACGCACGTGTGTAGTACTATTATGCCTTTTGTTCCAATGACTTGGTGTCCAGTTTGGTCCGTATTATTTCGTTTTATGAGACGCAACATTCCTGTTCAGATTCACTTCTTTACTTGAATATTACACAAACGCGTGTATGAGCGGTTTGATTTATCATTTTGTATATTATTAGAAGGCAGATATTTGAAATATTATGTATTTATGTTATTTGTGTAGCTACCATTATTATATACATATGAGGGTATTAAAAGCCAACTTAGAAATCTCCATCGAGGGAGTTACTGAGATATTTGTGAAAAACTTTGATATAATAATTGTAAGATTTCTAATTGAACGTAGTTATGCAGAAAGCAGCTAGCCCACAATTTTGGAAAACTGAGATATTGATGTTATTGGGTACAATAAGGTTGACTCTATATTTTGTCAAAAGCAGCCAGACCGCTTAGATACAAAAAACTGTATTAATCACCTTCGGAAAAAGATGTCGATCACAAAAACGGCATTTCTCAATTTGCCGAAAACACCCACGGGAAAAATTTTACGGGACTTTAAAAATATTTTAAACTGGTCATATACATTATAAGATTCTTGTTTGTAAAATATAAAAAAACTTATGTATTCTATGTTTCTCGTTTGTTAAAGCCAAAAACATTCCAACTATTGTGTAGATTTTATAATTCACTCTTTTCACAAAATGGCTATTTTCTCAGTTTCACTTTTCTATGGCTGGCGGCTTTCTGTATGTCTACGTTCAAATATGCTTCACCCACCAAATGGAGAATGCTTAGTTTGCGGTGTCAAGTAGTATAATTTAACCTGTGTTTGCAAGATTTAGAGACGGTTTTGAATTACGCTTTTATTTAGGTAGGTAGGTTTTTATATATAGTTTATTTTGGCATTAATAACTAATTTTCCGTTTTTGGTAGTGATTTCTAAGTTTGCCTTTTTAAGGGTATTAGAAACAAACTTATTTAAATAATACAACTTTACTTCTGCCGTTTAACATTTTCTGTGCCGTTAAGTAATGCTTTAGCAGTTTCCAGCTAGCCGTAAGATTTTAGACGATTTTTAAAAACTGTCATTTGAACCGCTTTCTTGTTGACAATTTTAATGATTCCTCGTGTTCTAGTATTTCATTAAGCTTCTTACAGATGTCTCCGAGTATTCGAAATCTAAAATCATTCGGAACACTCAAGTAAGTCGAGATCAACCTAACCGTAACCGACACGTAAACCGAGTACAAAGACACGCGTCTTTACGCGCTATTTTCATATTTCCGGCCCTCCGAACACGGAAACGTAGAGAGTGTTAACGCGCTTATGACACTTAACCGGTTAAATACGTCATTTTTAGTGGTTTCCAGTAATCCGGCAGTACTCTGGTTCGATACTTGCGTGATTGCCGAAAGACTGCTGTATTAATTTTTACCGTAATATTTTAATGTCTATTTTTCTGTCAGATATTGGTTTTATTTTTCCTGTCCTATGTAAGCCTCTTTTGGGGCAGAAAAAAAAATTATTTTGAAATAGATAACTTTTACAAAATGTTGCTTATACTATGTTTATGGTTGTCAACAAAATTGAACAGTTGCCAAATATGCCACTAAAAATGTAAATTGGTTGCGTGAGTGGTTGGTGGGATTGAGTGGTTTGTGGCTGGATGGTACGCCAGTGGACGGAGGTCCACCTATTCTACCCCTCCTGTGATGTCCCAACTTTTAATGTTTGTTTATTTTCCTCATCTATATGGCCATGGGAAGCCACAGTTGCTACGAGAAGAATTTTCATTATCCATTGCAACCAACATCAACAATCACATGTTTTCTTCTTGAGATTTTTATTCAATTACCGAATGTTCATAATCCTTTAATCATCTGCTCGCATCTGAACACGTATTTATTTTCTGACCGCCGCACCGCGCCGCCATATTCATCTTTATATTTCCCAAATAACTATAGTGAAAGTGCTATGTTCACCGAAAAAGGGAAAAACTACCCAAAAGCCAGGACTTAGAGATAGCATCCGGGTTCCTGTCCCTGGTTCCCTTTCCTGTCTTCCTAAAGGTAGGATTTTTGTCTGCTGTAGTTTTTTTTAGCCACATACCTTTCTTGTCCGTTTTTGCCATCATTGCACAAACGCTTCTTTTATTTCCCCGCAAAAATTAACACAGATCAACGATTCAGTCAAATAATACCCACACAAAATTATAGCCGTTACAAAATAAATGTATGAAGAAGACGCATCTCTTAAAAACTTAAAAGAGTGTTTCCACTATTAGTCCAAATCTTTATTCAGAGCAGCTGCGAAAAAAAATTGGCAGGATGAAAGGCAACCTTCAGCGTAGAATGGCACCATTAGAAGAAGAAATATGAACAATGTTTTGAGTTTGTCCAAATTTTTGTAGACAAGAACTGGATTCAACTCCCTGAGGAGCTGTTTATATTAACATATTACAACAGAGATGAAGTACATTTAAGAGAAGGTAATATAGAAGTCTAGGCATCTACAGGCATCTACAGGGCTTATGACCTGATCCATGAAGAAGTATAGAAATTGAAAAAATAATATTTTCAGGCGTTGCCTAGTATGTAAGTGAAATAATTCAATTAGATGAATCTCACCCGCATAAATAAAGGTTTCAGCTCTTTAACTTCAATAACATCAACAGATGAAAGAATTGAAGGAATATAGATGTTCAAATATATGCAGAATGGTGAATGTTACACAGTGTGTAAAGTGGCCACTTAAACCAGCCATTGACAGGTCATAAGCCCTGTAGATGCCTAGATTTCTATATTAACTTTTATTAAATGTTCTTCATCTCTGTTGTAATATACTGTTGAAAATGTATTTATTTTTTTGTTTGAATTCTTTACAAGTTATTTACAATTTGCTTTTTAATTCAATTACTTTTCTTATATCCATTTTTTTTTCTTTTTTACTATGTAAAGTTTCTCTTTTTATTTTGCATGGCAGTATGCTTCTTATTGTTTCTACATGTATACAAAAAAGCGTTGTTTATATTTTTAATTTGTACGCACTATGTTTGTACTTACCTGTATATTTTTTGTAAATGCCCCTTGGGCGTGTTGTAAAATTAAATAAATAAAATAAATAAATATGTTAAGAAGAAATATGAGTTCATAAAAAAAAAAACAGCTAATTAAATTTCAAAAACCACCAGGACAACAAATTATTAATTATGTTTGTATTTTATTTTATTAAATGAGCAAAGATCTATGAAAGCAATTTACAAGTGAATATTTTTCTAACTAAACGTGTATAATCAATGTGTTTATTATCGTCTTAAGTCCAGTTAGTAATCGAAAGTGTAATTTATCTAATAAGCTTGCAAATGTTTATAATTTACCGGACGTTTGCTATAAAATAAATGAGTATTCTTTACTTACTTACTTTACAGGTATGCATGATTTGAATTGAAAAAACGTATATGGCCAAAGGACAAAAAAGGAAAATCGATTGCGAATTTTTTTTTTTTTTAATCAATATTCGTTTGCAAATATACAATTCAAAAGCCATAAACAGTTTTATTAATTCTCTGTATAATTCATAAAAACGCATTAAAGAAATATTTATCATTAAGACAAAAATTGCCAATCGTAGAAAAGTATCAATTGATACCAATTTATTGCAACAGAGAGAGAAAACATTCTCAAGAACGTGAATAATTGAAGTCTAGGCATTTACAGGTCTTATGATCTGTCATCGACTGGTTTAAGTGGCCACTTTACATTCACCATTGTACGTTTAAATATTACATATAATACGAGTATTGTTGGATGCTCGATACCTTCGACCTCGGGACTGTAAACAAGGCCTGCCCTCTCGCGATACGCGTGTTCGAAGAAAACAGGGAACGTTTGATTTTAGGTAAACTAATTGACGTTATGGTTTTGAGTGTCAATCCTGGAATTAATGAAAGGAGTAGGGACTTACGGTTTCCTCCCTTTGGCACTGGTCCAGAAAGACACCGTTATCGTTTGCACTGGTCACTTTGCACGTTTTCTTGTATGTTGGTGATTCGAAATCATTGTCACGCTCGCGGTACGGTTTTTCGTTGTTGTTCGCGGTACGGTTTTTTTGTTGTGTTTACGCGTTGCTTTCTTGACTCGCCGTCAGGGAGGAGTAGGTACATTGGGATTCAAAACAAGGACCACCGGAATCAAAGGAAGGAATGGCTTGACACTTGAATAAAAGAAAACGAATCCGAAACAAGTATACTACTTCCATCTGTATACTTTTGTGAAGTAAAAGAGCTAAAACCTTTATTAATGATGCTGAGATTTATGAATACCATACACAATTTGTTAAGTAATGACTTAAACTTCCATATTCCCTTCTGAAAAATGTTTTTTCTGTCTGTTGCAATAAATTAAGATCTGAATAATTTGAATGATCCATAGGTTAAAAATCCAACCTGTATACAAACATTTGGACATACTCAAAACATTGTTGGCCAATATGTTTATTTTTTTTAACTACATTTTTTTTTATTGGTATTTTTATCTACATAACTGGTGAAAATAACCGTTAATCGTATTACAGTTGAAGGTTTACATTGACTTTTGAAAGGGGTATTTAAAATAAAAAATAAGAATATTATACTAAGATTAAAACATTAAAAATCCTTTCTAGGGGATATTGTTAGCTTTGTCATGCGTCTTGTTATTTGTTTTTTTTATTTGAAAATCGATATAAATTGGAAAGGTGTTCAGCATTTACATTTTTTATGATTATTTAATATATTCGGATGATCTTGACAAAATTATAAAGTTTATTGGCCAAATGAGTTAGTATTTACCATATGAGAGTGGTTTAATAAAAACAATTAAAATTTTACTCAATAGTTACTGAAAGGTTAACAGAGTTTAACCACTAACGTTTTTTTTTTAATTTAGCAGGAAATCTAATTAAGTTTGAATTTGATTAGACTGCTAAACAATACTTAACGTGTTTAATATGAAATTTATTCTCGTCAGCATTTATGAGTTTCTGTAATAATATGTTATTTTATTTCTTACACCAAGAAATTTATGTTGTAAATTTTATTTATTTACCGTCAATCATTTTTTTGATTAAAAAAATAACTTAACTTATGTGTTTTGTGTGAAATAAAATTTAAATCCTGGCCTAGGATTTTCGACTGAGTACTCTCAGGTAAAAAAAACCTGAAAAAGGAAATCAATTGCATGATCGGTAAACACTGCATTTGGTGTTTTAATACAGTGTCATTGTTAACGATAAGCGGACTAAAAATGAATATCATTCAATTTTGTACCAAGTTAGAGTATTTCAATCAAGGAAAGGAGCGCGGGAATGGACCTAACTTTGATGCGATGAGGATGTTTTTCATTATTGGTTCACTGGATGATGAAAGTTTACCATGAATTATTTGACGATTTATGATAACAACTCTCATGAGAAAATGATTATTTTGCTCAAAACCTTCTGATTTTATATCTTCTGTCTTGATATAAGGTAGGTACTATAAGGATAAGTCAGGGGAATGAAGGGTAATCGGCTAGGAAAAGTATCGATACATGCTGTTTTATTCTAAACAGCCATATGCACCGTACATGTATTAATTACAACAGTTCACATAGATTTTCCTGATGTTCTTATTTCACAAAAAAGTAAATTAACAATATTATTATGAAATGGGCTTGACTTTTTATATTTATAATTACAATTTAAAAAAACATGTAAAGCATTATAAGATTTCACAAAACTAGCAAAAATAATAATTGCGAATATACTGATCCGAGAAAAATGCAACAAATCCATTTACTTTTGTCTCTCAAATGCCAATTTATAAACGCTTGATTTTGACACTAAATAACAGCTAAAACTGTCATAAAACGTGAAAGTAAAATAATATTTTGATATTGTATAAAATACTAGGTTGATTCGACATTAAAAATGATACCAAATGGGTTAATTTATTCATTCAAAATATTGAAGACGTTTGGTATAATGATGCGTATTTTTCACCACAATAGGACAAAATACGCTGGCTTGAAAATAGTAGTCTTATCAAATTATTCTTATTTTTACGCTTTTTAGATAACTTTTTTTGTGTATTAACTCCATCAGCCTTTCAGCATCAGCGGTTAAATTCAGTATTTAAGAGTGGTAAAAAGCTTTTTCAAAAAACAACACGCTGTTTGTAAATAACCCGTTGCATTTGTTAGAAATAATTCGGTTCGTTATTTCAGCTGACTTGCCATTTTGAACAATTGAAATATAGGATATTTAATGTATTTTCCAAGTGATTAGTATTTTTAAAAAAGAAACCCTCTAACGTTCAAAACTCATAAACCTACTACCTGTATTTTTAACAAGTTGTTATTGTAGATTTTTTTGGCAAGTGTTTTTTGAGCATGGTGAGAACATTTGAAATCGCAGTATTAGTAATTACAATTCAAAATGCGCTGAATTCCATTAACTCTTCCTGGCCTAAGAGTGATCTAGGATCTAGAGTCCCTCAGGAAGCATATTCTTTGAATATTTTTTTGTTTATCATCATAATAATTTAATTTTCCCATAATGTCAAAAATGTATCAAAAAGATTAAAACATTTTTCTGCAGAATTCGTTCAATAAATAATTCACATTTGTCTTTGCTTTTCTCTCCCGCAAACAGCAAACATTACGATTCATCGCCCTACTATTAAATAATATTTAATATGTTGGCTAGTCTGCACGTGTGCTTTTTGCTACATGTGATTTTTTCCAGCCATAACTACAAAAATCTCAATTTCATATTTAATATTTTATATGCATTCCCCCTCTCAACTTCCCGCTGTTCCCGCCAACAAGTGGCGTGACATAAGATCAGTGCTGTTTAACGTGTCACAGTGAGAACAGCCCGATGTCATTCAATATCTTCTCCCAAAAGATTTAATGTAAAAATGTATGAATTTCGCAGAATTATGCTGAAGGTGCCAATTTAGGAACCATGGGACATTGCATTAAAGTGTTTTACCCGAGAGCAGTCATTGAGTCGAAAGTACGCGTATAGGGTTCTGTTTCTATTTCACACTTAGAACTTTATTCTTTACCTGCACGGATACAGAAAATGGACGAGGCGGATATGCCCCCTCGATTTTTACCAAATCGTCCAGGATTCTGGTTATATTTCACACACTCAACTGTAGTATTTATTCGTCAGGACTAAAATTCTCTAGGGCCTAAAATCTAGTCACTGTCTTAAAACATTTTTTAATCAAAATATTGCCGAAGCACTGATTATTAATCATATTTATGATGTTCAATCATATTTCTTTACAGTCATGGTTTAGTCGTGTTGAAATATAATTGAAATAATTCACAGGTTGATCAAATTAGGATTATTATTTTAGGTTTGTCCAGTCAGCTGATAAAAATAAACGTATTATTATTTTGTGATAAACAATATTGTAATCAAAGAAACCGGTTACGGGGAGTAAAAGAGCTGACATAAAAGTTTTTTGTCTCATTGAAAATGTTATGAAACGAGTTTTTGTACACCATTAATTAATGCTGGTATATTTATATTTTGATGCATCATTTTCATCGTTCGATTGACTTCTTTTTTAAAGGTCGTGCAAATCCATAATACACGAAAAAATTGGGGTAAATTGATTCTACTTTTAAGTAAAAGTCCAGTTAAACGGAATAAAATGTAAATTAGTCAGTATTATGGTGTACAGGTGAGTGCATTTGCCTGCCATGAAATAAATTACAATAATACGTAAGTGTAAAAATCATTTCACCCTTTGCAATTTCATCATGCCGTGTGGATTTCTATGATCGTATGAAAGGGTCCGTTAAGGCTGTGGTCGGGTAAAACGAACGTAAAATTTGGAAATCATTCGATTTTGCCATTTTGACGAATAAATGTTTTTTTTTAATCACGCAATAATAAAATAATAAAAAAACATAAATTAGATAAAAACAATACTTTTTAAAGGTATTTCTGTTGAAAAATATACTTAAAAGTTTTATGTAACTAAAATATATTTAAAAAGGTTTCAACTAAAGTATTAAATTGTTTTTAATTTTTTTAAAGTATTACCGAAGGCATTTTAAGTAGAAATAAAGGAAATGTCACAAAAATGTATGGGATTTAAAATGCTTGTATTTTTTTTAAAAATCAAAAAAATTAAATTTGGCTGCCACTACTTTTATGTTGAATGTATTATCTTCAAATTATCACGGTTAATTTTGGTTCAATACTTAGTATTTATTAAGATCTCAGATACCTAAGTTTAGTCTTAATTTGAAATGGCGTAATCTGGCGGTCTCAAAGTAATTATACTTTAGTTACATAAAACTTTTAAGTAAATTTTTTTACAGAAATACCTTTAAAAAGTATTGTTTTTATCTAATTTATCTTTTATTATTTTTTTATTATTGCGTGATTAAAAAAAAATCATTCGTTTTAAAATGGCAAAATCGTATAATTTCCTAATTTTGCGAACGTTTTACCCGACTATTGTCTTAAGTCAACATTTTGTAAACATTACTCAAGTATAGTACTTGTATTTTTTAACCAATTTAATGACCTGTTTTATCTTTATTTATTAGTTTATTAAAAAACGACCAAAAGGCAAGGATATTTAAGTGTTTATCGCTGAAATTGCTGGTTTGAATATCCCTTCCCGGTGAAGAGTAGCTACAAAGTACAAATTGCAACTTATAACTTGTATATCTCTATAAATATAAAAAATACTGAGTTTGGATTGTCGGTACCCTTCGTCATACATTTACGTGTCGAATAAAATAATGTATTGTTTTATCAGAAGTTGGAGATAAATCCTTTACAATCAAACGCTTGCTAAAATGCGCAATGCAGTGGCGAACGGTGATTTTATTTTCAGGTAAGCGAAAAAACAAATCATATATTTATACCTACATATTATCTTATATAATATAAGTAAAAAATACTTTTAAATGTTTGCTAACAGAATATCCTCTGATTTTACTAATATCCGCACTATTAAAAGTCTTTATTGCTCCACTGTTCGCCCTCAACTAGAATATGCCTCTGTGGTCTAGTCTCCAAAGTATGTAAATTGCATAAATCTCATTCAATCAGTCCAACATCGCTTGCTTCAAAAAGTAGCGTGGATGCTTGGACTAGAGAGGGGTAACTATTCTGCTTGTATCAGTTGCGAACGGTGATTTAATTTACAGGTAAGCTATAAAAAATATCGTTCTTTTGTACCTGCATAGTAGGTACATAATATAATGTAAGTGAAATACGAGTATACTAAAAATTGTTTTTTTTCTGTGGTTCTGTGTGATACAACAACTCTCATCTATGAAATCAACTCAATCGACGTACTTTCGTGATATATTATATTATGTAGTTATGTTATCCATTACTTTAATGCATGACTTATACAAAAATTAATTAAAAAGATGGCTTCAGTAGGTATTAGGTATTATTAGGTATTCAATGAATTCAGTAGGTATTAGGTACTCCCATTACGATTGAAATTTCAACTAGCTAATTCGTTCTAGAAATGAATAATGCCAAAAACAGCCGCGTCGAGCGCGAGCGATGTCTTGCGATATGATGCATGAAAGTAATTATGGTCATATGTCAACTATATCATCTAAAAAAAAATAGCCATTAAGAAACAATGTTTGAAATACTGTTTTCCAAAAAAAGAATCTTCAAATAATTTGTGTAATCTTCAAGCTTTCTCTAGGAGAAAAAACCACCAATGGGTTTGAGATGTTTGAAATATTGAATACTTATTTGTATCAAAAAATAAGCTGGAATAATCGGCTAGTTTTTTGGCTTTCTGCTGGCGCCGAGCGTGTTTTATTTATATTGTTATTTATAGTTATTTACAAAAATACTAAGTAAATGGCAATGATTCATGAGAAATAATTATTTTTTCTCTGTTTTTCTGTAAATGAAGTTACCGTAAAACAGTTTTATGGATAGTCAAATATAAGCTGAGCATAATTTGCCCTTGTCGCATTGTCGCGATGACGTAAAAGAGTACTGAATATACGATTGTCTCAAAAGTTCATGACGTTTCACTCTCGATGCTATAGATATACTTGCGAACGAGAGAGACAATCTCACGCGTGACGCAGGCTAGTCTGTAACACTGCCACCGTACGTCAGTTGTTATCGGAGCTCCGCTAAGGGTGATCCGTTTGCTTGTGCTGTGAGTGGAAGCAAATAGCTTATTAATGCTTTTAGATATGACGTTTCAAATACTCACTTTTGACTTAAAATATAATCGATTGAAGCAATTGCTTATGAATATTCTATTTTTGTACGTGCATTGACTGTACAATACCAGAACGTACGGATTTTTTCGGGAAGGGTAAACAAAGTTTCCAATTCGAACGTGGCCAACATTTCTTAATTCCATTTTTTTTTTTGGTTTCAAACCATGTTTTTTTTTTCAAAATTGGTCATTTGTTATTTCATCGTCTGTTATTGCTCAACTTTTTTTAATGTTTCCAATGATAAATAAGTTGTGAGAGTTATCATTATCTTTTAATACGAGATCCATAGCAGAACTAACGTGGCGCAAACGGCACACAACATCAATTATTTGTACAGTACCCGGCAGTAAATAAAATACATCCGGCTTAAAAATGAGACGGCCGACTTTGTGGAGCGTCGTCTCTGTCCCAGGAGTATCTGTATGCATATTTGGATGACAAAGACGACGCTCTACAAAATCCCAGTGTGCTGATTACGCCAGCAGTCTCTTCCTTAAGCCCGATGTACTTTATTTAGTGCCGGCTACTGTACTGGCTAACACCACAAGTGAACGCACTGCACGTTTTTGGTATGATCGCTTCCGTTCCGGAAAATTCGAACTCTACTGAACCCCATGAAAAACCAGAAACTAAGGTTCAAGACCAGGAATTAAAAGCGATAGTAGAAGCGAAGCTATCTCAAACAACGTATCATTAAAAATTGCAGACAATGATGGAAAAGCTGTAGCCGAAGATTCTCAATTTCAGTATGTACTGTCACTCTATTATTATTTATGTTATTATTTAACACTTTATATACATATACAATTTATATATATATGAAGGCGAGCATATTGTTTTAAGGCAGTTTCTTTCCACCTACCCAAAATATTCAGTTTGTGAAAATTACAAGTACATTGACATATTCAATCTTACAATTTTATACCAAATTAAAAACAAAGATTAAGAAAATAAAAATTAATAAAAAATTAACACTTTACTATGAAGAGAGGAGAGAAGAGAGATGGGAATGAAAGAAGAAGGATAAAGGAACAACTTTAATATCTAGATAGTAACATTTCAATCTTGACTTATATGTAAATAAAGAAGAGGCGTCTCTAACATTAGTGGGTAGATTATTTCACAATCGAGCAGCTACTACTATGAAAGAGGAAGCAAGAAAATTAGAGCGATGAAAGGGGTATTAAATGGGTTCTCTCGTTACTAGAACGAAGAGATAATCCGTTTTGTGATAAAGGTTGGAAAAGCTCTCTCAGACAAACAGGCGAAGTGGGATTATTTAAAATATTGTGAAGAAGTGATAGAATGTGAATGTTTCTAATATGCCTGATACTGAGCCAGTGTAGTTGCGTGCGATATTCGGTTATGTGGTTGAATTTGCAAAGATCAAAGATATAACGTATACAAACCTTACGCCTAAGACTAATCATCTTATCTTAATGTAACAAACTATCTTTACTGTTTGCGTACCAATGCAGTGCTATTAAAAACTGAAAGGAGTTAATCATAAATTATTATTGAAATCTACTAAATTTCCATATTCACAATAAATGAATAAAACATTACAATTCAAAATATTTACAAAACCGTAATAAATATATCATGATGCTCATATTATGTATATAAAATGCCTTACAGAATAGTTTTATTGAGGTGCTAATTCTGATGTTTAATAACGTAATTTATTTACTGTAATTTGATATAAAAACTTTATATCAGGACGTTCGTTTCGTAGATCATTGGCACAAAAAATGCTTTGTCCAATTCAAGATTTAATTTATGATGGAAAAAAATGTATCTTAATTAAGATTATAATAATCAAATTTTGTATGCTGTGTTGAGAACACAAAGGATATTTTTATCATTATTTTGTTTGAGTTTGTGCAACAGAAACAATAATTGCTATATACCTTTTAGTATTTTCCGTGTCCGAATGGGTGAAGAATACCGTTCCGTTTGTAGAAATAAGTTGACGTCGCGTCGCAGTGTAGTTGACGCATTCGTTCACCATTCTTGAGGTCTCCGGTTCGATTTCTGGCAGGGTTGACATAAATTATTGATTTGAAAATGTGCTTTTACTCTACGATATATGACAGTCAGTGGACCTTAATCGTAAGGCTAATCACCTTACATTCCATGTAACAAATAATATCTAGAAACGCTGCAATCGAAGTGCCAATGCAGTACCCTATGGTGCGAATAGACATATGTTGATTCGCTTCTTGATGTGATGGGCAGCATTTTTAAATGAAAAGGTTAATTATAATAATAAAAATTCGCATTCACTATTATTTTTTATTTTTTTATATTTTTTTTACAGTGACCACAAGAGTTTGGTTTTTGTTAAACTAAAACTAAACTAAAACTAAAACTCAAAATTTGGAACGCTTTTGTCTTATTCAATTGAGCTTAATGGCTTCTCTAGAGAATTATTACTCTGAGTTTTCCATACGAGTATTGTTTCAGATTCATTTTCTTTTATTCAAGTGTCAAGCCATTCCTTCCTTTGATTCCGGTGGTCCTTGTTTTGAATCCCAATGTACTTCTTCTCCCTGACGGCGAGTCAAGAAAGCAACGCGTGACAACACAATAAAAAAACCGTACCGCGAACAACAGCGAAAACCGTACCGTGAGCGTGACAGTGATTTCGAATCACCAACATACAAGAAAACGTGCAAAGTGACCAGTGCTAACGATAACGGTGTCTTTCTGGACCAGTGCCAAAGGGAGGAAACCGTAAGTCCTTACTCTTTTCATTTATTCCAGGATTGACACTCAAAACCATAACGTCAATTAGTTTACTTAAAATCAAACGTTCCCTGTTTTCTTCGAACACGCGTATCGTGAGAGGGCAGGCCTTGTTTACAGTCCCGAGGTCGAAGGTATCGAGCATCCAACAAGTATATAACTATTTTCAATGCCACAAAATAACAAAAAAAAGAATCCCCCTGTAAAGCCAATCCGTATCATTCCCCGCGTAAAAAATAAAATATTACGATCGGGTTGTGGTCCTGTGGCTAGTGTCTCGGACTCACGGACCAAAGGTCTGTGGTTCGAATCCCACTATACCCCAACTTGATTCCATTTTCTAATAGTGAGTTATTTACAACTCGTTGAAAATGGCCCTCAAAATTAAATATTTGGGTAAATCATAAGAACGCAAATATTTCTTTTTTAAAAAAAAAAAAAAAAAAAATAATAATAATAAAATAGATCGTATGAAAAGAAAAAGTTTTTAATTTCCTCGGTCTTAAAAATACTTTCCGCCAGCAGATCCACACAGAGTAACCCCAGATTAGCCTTCCCTCTTTTTTTTTTTCAAACGCGAAAAAAAAAATATATTATGAAAGTTTACAAAAAAATTAAAAAATGTGTCGACAAACATCGATATACATAAAATATCTTATCATCACATTGTAATACGGGACCAATTTTTGAGAGATACAATTAATCGTGTATCATTAATGTGAACTCGATCGGACATAAATCTTTTATTGACTTGACCTCGTGTTTTATGCAAAAACATATTTGTTCAGTTCATTATTGATCATATGTTTCTTGGACAAATTATTCTATAGAGTGTTTTTTTAAGCGTGATAGAGCGTTTATTGAAATAAGTAATGCGAAAATTCTTTGCAATGAGTTTTTTTTTTAAATCCAATTACAATGTAGAAATGAGTTAATTTACCTGGCTTTCTATATAAATAAAGGCCTTCGTGTAATATTAAACGGTATTAATTTACTTAATTACTAAATGAATTTTTAATAATTTCTTTAAAAGTTTGCCTTATGAAAGTACCTAAATATTTTTTTATAGCCCAGTCAGTAAAGTATTTTTTGTTGTAAAATATAACATGACATAGCACAAAATTATCTTATATTTGTGTATACTGTTCACGGTCTGGCAACATTACGGGCCCACTTCACGCATTTGCGCAAGCGAGATGTTGGGTAGAGGGGGGACTTTTGGACACAGTACGATATACACAAACTGAGTTTTACGCGCCTTCTTATATTTTTTATTATATTTTCATGACCTTATCAGTGCATGAAAGAAGAGTTGCCTATTAAAATGCATGGCATACTGTTTTATATTTTTGTGCAGCAATTATGGTGAAGGTGCAAAGAGGGTTTAGCATGTTGGTTTGATTTGTATCCTGTGAAAAAAACGGGTACGTCTCGAAACCGGTAGATATGGTAAAGTCAGTAATTGGTTATATACACATATTTAATAACATTTAGTAACACTGCGGTCAGCAATCAACATGCATCGTGTACCTTATTGAAAATCAGTTTTCTATGAGAAGAAAGACAAGCGTGAAGTGCAAAAAAGCATATAAAACTAATAAGACCCAGGATAAATAACGTGACACATGCAACATGAAATATTTGTTGACAGTTAAAGTTGACAGTTAACAGTATCACATCCGTGGATTGCGAGCGCACATTTTTATGCACGCTCAGATCTTGTTTCCTATATTTGTGAAAAAATAGATCGATAGATTTAAATACATTTCACCTAATTTGTGTATTTCACGACACCATAAAGACGGGATGACCAATCTAAAGATTTACAAAAACAACAAAAAACACCCGCTACATCTTTGGTTTATAATTTATGTTTTATTACATAAACTGCTAGCAATTAATAACAAGGCGAACCAACAGGTCAACTAATAAACGCATTGCATCATTGTCATCATTTTAATAACTGCACAATTAAAATGTAAAAGTGATTTATTGAAAAATAACTTCCTCAGTAAATGCTCTAGGTAATAAGTACATGAATAATATCGATAAATTTGAATCGTCAATACTTTGGCCCATTGCACACATCGTGAAAATCCGTACGGCACTATAAAACAACACGTGGATCGATTGATTAATTGTATTATAATTATATTTTTAATAGTACATATTTTTTAATGCCAGACAAACGCAATAATTAGAACACTATGAGGTCGACTAATTTCCAATCGATTTCCCTTTACAGGCTTTTAACTAAAGGTAGGCACTGTAATTTTTTTTAAATAAATCATCATTGTCATAATCGTCGTCGTCGTTATCGTGTTCAACATCGTCATCGTCATCATCGTCATCATCGTCATCATCGTCATCATTATCATCATCATCATTATCATTATCATTATCATTATCATTATCATTATCATTATCATAATCATCATCACCATCATCATCATCGTCATTGTCATCGTCATCGTCATCGTCACCATCACTTTCATCATCATCATCACCATTATCACGATCATCATCATCATCATCATCACCATTATCACGATCATCATCATCATCATCATCACCATTATCACGATCATCATCATGACCATCATCATCATCATCATCATCACGATCTTCATCATCACCATTATCACGATCATCATCATGACCATCATCATCATCATCATCATCTTCACGATCTTCATCATCACCATCATCATCTTCATCAGAATCATCATTATCATCACCTTCATCATCATCATCATCATCACGATCTTCATCATCACCATCATCATCTTCATCACCATCATCATCTTCATCATAATCATCATTATCATCACCTTTATCATCATCATCATCATCATTCCCTTTTTCACACTAATGCAGCGTATTTCGACCACCGGTTACATGAGGGTAAGGTGATCAGTGTAACACTTCTGGTGTCAGTCCAGGAACAACGCCATATTGTAGCTAAAACAACCTATTTTACAGTGGCGTCTTTGATACCAAATTTCTAGTGAAGCTCAGATTTTAAGCATAAGTATAATATGCGTAAATGTTAAGTAGGTACCCATAGAAAATAACACAGTACGGACCATGTTTTTTAGGCATCTTTGAGCATTTTTATATTGGTTGCTAGTTTTTTATCTTCATAATGTGTTGATATAATGCGAATTAAAATACATATTAGGTACTGTTGAATAGCCATGATTTCTTAGTGAGGCTCAACCTCACTTGCTTCATATGCTCCTTCGTCCCTTTCGTCCCTGCTATTTTATCAATATTTCACATCCACCCTACCAAGAATCGAACTCAATATCTCATGAATGGTTGGCAAACAAACCGACCATTTTACAACGACTTATTTATCTCCACTCGATTCAAGATTTTTACCTAAAAACAGTCGTCGAGTCGAAATTACTCGTACAAGGTTCTAGTTTTATTTCACTCACAGAACTGTATATCTCATCTGCGTGGACAAATAAAAAAAAATGCAATTTATTTCAATCCACCCTAATTTTAATGCGCCGTGTAGATTGGGATTAAGAAAGGGGTGCTGCGTTGGTTTGGACATGTAGAGCGAATGGACAGCGAAAGAACAGCTAAAAGGATCTACGATGCAAATGTTGATGGATGCAGAAAACGAGGAAGACCGAGAAAGACATGGCACGATCAAGTCCATCAAATACTTGAAGATGGACATGTCAAAAGTAGGAATAATCGGCGTGCGTGCATAAGAAGATGTATGAATGTAGAGGAAGCGAGGTCTGTATGCCAAGATAGAGTGTTATGGCGTTCTATCCTCTCTGCCTACCCCTACGGGGAAACGGCGTGATGGTTTGTTGTTGTTGTTGATGTCGTGTGGATTGGGACAATACAGACGGGTGAAATGGTCATTCTTTGCCCATTTTACACGTATCATTCAAATCTACATGACTCGGAATTAAGAGGAACCAATATTTTTATTATTATATTTTCATGTGGTTACTCTCCGATAAAAATCCTGCAGAAGAAAATAAAGTGGAGAAAAAAAATTACCATTTTCTTCCTTTTATTTTTTTTCTTCAAGGCACCAATTACCAATCATCTGAATTGAAAGATGTTATGTTTTCGGCATTGATTATTATGTTCTATGAATAGAATAATAAATGACCCGCATCGTGTTATTGAGAGCGGGAAAGTTCCAACCGCAAAAAAAAATCCAAAACCGTACTACACGCTTATTTTGGTGTATAAATAAACAAGAGTGTTTAATTATGCTAATATTGTGGTTATAAATATTACATAAAATTAGCATACTTGGTGTATTTAAGTAAAATATAAGATGAATCAGGTTTTACTTTTTCAAATTTTCGATACAAATATAGTAAACATATTCATTGATAAAACTAGGATAAAACCCAAAACATAACGTGATACAGTAATGGATTTGTAATCAAAATATATGTTTTTTGCTGAGAGTGCCATAAGGACATTATTATTAAGTAGAAGTATCTTATTAATGATTTCAATAGATTAATTTATATTTGTTTATTATTATAATTTTTTTATCGGTTATTTTTGTTTTATTTATGAAAATATTACAGGTATGTATTCCTTGTTAAATTATTATGAAAATAAAACTTAGTTATTAGTGTTAAACAACTGTATTATTTTACAAGAACACTACTATAGTTTCGGGAGAGCACTCCTCCCATCGACGGGTGATATAAAACTAATATAGTAAACACAGAATATTGTTCACAATGTCATAGAATGTAAACAAAAAATAAACAAATTAATCAGTGAAACTTAGAGCAGGGGGTTTTTTCCCCTTATCTAAGGTGTTAGCATATTAATGGATAGTCATCTAAAGTACAGATATGAAAACATGATCAATGAGGAACAGGACATTAAGTAGAGTTTATTTCTTCAAATTTAGCACATATAATAATGCAATAGTAGCAATAATTTATAATGAAGTATTACAAAGTGAATGCCGATTCAATTAATAAAATTAAAAATATTGTATTCCTTGTTTTTTATATAATGAAAATGATGCGGTATTATTTTTACCCGCCTTTTTATTTAAATAAAAATTATTGTTCGTCAACAGAAACAGAATGGCCAAACTCCACCAACACAACTTTACTATGCACATAATATGTTAGTATGCACTTATGTAATGTTAAAATACTTTACATTTTTTTTGACGTCACATTGATTATTGCAGAACTACTGTGATATTTAAAACCGTGCTTGCGAGTGAGGCGCAAGTGTTCTAACACCCATCTCCTACTCCTATAAAGCCGGATTTTATCATATTTGCATATTGTTAATTGTCCTTTTTAAGTACAACGTTAAGTACAATTTATTCATTGAGAATGTAGGTATTTACATAATATCCAATGTAGATATTTTCTAAAAATCGGGTTGCTGGAACAAGTTGGTAACTACATATGTTCAAAAAGTGAGATCTCTTCATTACTGGTCTCAAGTAATCTTTGTTTAAAAAGTAAATACAAATATTTTGTATTTTGTTAGTTTATTTAAATTGCTGATTTGGGATGAACTATTCTTTAAAAGTGCAAATGTCACAACTAGTGAAATGCTAGTTACCAACATGTCTCGAAACTCGCCGATATTATGTTTTAATGCTGAATAAATAAATAATTTATCCGCGATGTAACAAAGTATTTGTGTGACTTTAATAATCACATCATAAAAAAGCCATCTAGTGAATAGAAACCTAGGAAATAATAATCAAATAAACCGCTACCTATTGTTGATTTTATTATTTAGTATTCCTACATAAGCCGGTTCAATTGATGGAGGTCAAACTAGTTTTGTATATTAAATTAACATATTTTTATTATCAGCGTAACTTTTACACTACAGGTATTTATTTATTCTAAAATTTATTTGCTTCAAAATTTGTCGAGCATCAATTACAAAACAACGATTGATTAACAAGATTTATTAGTTTTAAACTGATTTAAGCTCGGTTTTAATATTTTGTTGTATTATAGTTTGAGGCATAAAACTGACATTTCAAACAAACAAACAGCGGCCTCCGTGGCGCATTGATCAAGACACTTGACTCACAGACGGAAGGTTCTAGGTTTGTTTCCCGGTAAGAACACAAAAATTACATCTAATTTTTCTCTAGCCTGGGTTTTCTGTGGTGTGAATTACCTCTGTAATTGGGCCTCTTCGTCAGTTGTGGTGCAAAAATTAACGAACCGTCATGTAGTTTTACCGCATAGATAAAACGCCATTTGAACGTAGGTATATAGAAAACAGCCATACACAGAAAAGTTAAACTGAGATTTTTTAGTATTTTTTTATTTAATTTTAATATTTATATACATTTTCACATTTTTAACAATTTCAATTTTCTTATTTTTACTTAAACTGAAATCCCACCAAGCCACTTTCTGTAGCTTGTTGGTGGAGATTACTATTAATATTATCTTATATAATATTTTGTACTTGATAAAAACAGTGAATTTACAGACATAATTAATAGCCGCAAAGATCAGTGATATACATGTCCTCGTATATACAAATAATCATAAACATATTTTAAAATTATAAAATATTTTTCGTATTTAAAGTTTTGATCGAGTTGCCATTCTTTTATTTTTCTCTTATTAGTTTGTCTGTCCAATTTAAGTTCTTTCGGAAATAAATTAAAAATGCTAGGTACTAAATATTTGAGAGTTCTATAACCATACTTATTACAAACTTTTGGTATGACCAAACCATCATTATAGGGTATCATCATCATTTGGTATATAAATCGTCTAGTCTATGTTTATGAGGAGTTTTGAAAAGTATTACTATTAAATTGTTATCAAATGATACAAAGCCACAGTTATCCTCGAACAGGCAGAGTTTTAAGTGATAGCAGTACTTTTGTGAAAAGAGTAAATAACCACCTACACTACAGTTGGGCTGTTTTTTTTACTTTAACAAACAATAAATAATGCATAAATAGGTTTTTTTTATATTACAAAAAAAAAATTAATTAGATGTTTGACCAGTTTCAATGATTTTTAAAGTCTGGCTGACCACTTAATCTAAAGTGTGCATTTTGCCAAAAACGGCCTGCCGTAACTCTGATGTATGTTGTGTAATAATGTATTAAACATTGTTGAATTAACTACTTGGTAAAAGAAGAAGTATAAAAATTGGCAAATTGTTTTCAGGCGTTGCCTAGTAGGCGATTTGGTTCAGCCGGATGAATCTCACCCACGTCATGAAGGTTTCAGCTCTTTTACTTCACAAAAGTCAACAGGTCGAAGAGTTGAGGAAATGTGGATGTTCAAACATGGGCAGAATGGTGAATGTTACACATTGTGTAAAGTGGACACTTAAACCAGCTAATGACAGGTCATAAGCCCTGTAAATGCCTAGACTTCCATATTCCCTTCTCAAAAATGTTTTCCCTCTCTGTTGAAATAAATTCAAATATGTTATTTTATGTTTAAAGTAGGGTATACCTAATTGTTAAGTATCACTTAATTCTCAATAATAAAACACACCCCAATGCTATGCCCAGAATGTGTAGATTAGTCAATTCATTACTAAACTTTTAATTCTTTGGGATAGATCTTCCAACTTTTCGTAAATCTCTTCGCCACTAAAACAATGTGGGATGAAGATGGATTGGCATGGTTTAGCTCTAAGTCTTATTTGTTTATCGTGTTAATGAACGGCAATTATTGCACCCGATAACACCAATATCTATCACTAATATCTATTTTCTTTTTTCAAAACTGTGGACTGGCTGGTTTCTGCATAACTACGTTAATTTCACTCGGTATTTGCATGCAGACCTCGCTTTTCTTCATTTAGACATCTCATCATACCATGCCCATATTCAAGAACTTGTTGGATTCGGTCACGTCATGTCTTCCTTGGTTTTCTTCGATTTGTTGCATCATAAAGTGTTTTAGCCATACTTTCGCCGTCCATTCACTCTACATGTCCAAACCAACGCTGACCTTTTTTATTTTTATTTATTCGTTTATAGAATACATACTTATAGGATCATCATCATCTTTCCCTTTCCGCGCCTTATGGTGCATAAGGCACAGAAGCAGCTTATCTTGATCATTTTTGTTACATGAAGGTAAGATGATCAGTCTTACGCTTCAGGTACCAGTCCAGGACTATGAAATATTCTAGTTTGAAAAGACCCTTTTAAATAAATATTTCGTATCAACCATGTCGGGAATCGAACCGGAGACCTCTTCCATGGCAGGCTAACGCGCTGACCATTACACCACGAGGCTGGCAAACTTATGGGATACATACCACAAAAGAAATAATAACGTGTCCTTAACTGTATGAGGTCAAGAGCCCCGTGTTGAGTTGGGATACAACAAAATAGAATGTGGAACTTCTTTCTTGATTTTGTCTTTACACATTATAATACTTATCTGAGACTTACATAATGTACGGCTTACATTTATGCACCCACTTATCTTACACAGTTTTACCACACATTCGCCTTAGATATCACGTTTCGACAACATTCAGCCTTCTTTCATCCTTGTTTTTTCTTTTTCATACATCGCTCATATATAAGGGTCGGCACCAGGACTCCACTGTAAACTGCTTATTTTGATCCCTGCGATAAATAATTACTTTTTTTAAACGGTTCAGTCTCCATTGGATCTACATTAGAGTCTACATTTAATCTACATTGGAAAAACTAAAAGAAACTTTAATATTAGAGTAAAAAAACACTTAATGTGCTAAAATAATATTATTTTTTTCTGCATTCGCTAACCATCTGATAAAAACATTACCACTATTTCAATTTGAATACTGGATTAAAAGTTCTTTATGCTGAAAATAAAATATTCAAAGTAGACAACTTGGAATTCTTAGAAATTAAAAAAGCATTTTATAAATATTATTAAATAGTAAAAAAAAACTATAAGCGTATTTTTATTATTATAATAGAAAAAAAATAATTAGTAACCAAATAATCAATATTTCATTCAGTCCACTCCTGTTTTGTTTTGAACGGACCCATCTCAAATTACGCTCCCATCCTTACAAGATAAAAATTCTTGATTTATTAGTTCCACACGAAGCTCAATATTGATATAATAAAAAAGGATAAAATAATGAGTTAAGTGTACTTTGATAAAGAATCTTGAATAGCTTTAAAACCGGTAGGTAGAAATTATTAAAAACAAGTTATTAAAAACAAAGTTGTTTTATTCATTTTATTAAAATTGACCAAATTCCTTGCATGGACAATTGCTGCTGGGTTCAACTGTGTTTAGGTACAACTGCCCCAAGCATTATTACACTAATTATATTATTTGTCACTTAATAATGGTTTTGTAATTCTACCTTTGGCTGGGAATCCCAAATTGCCTTGGCAAAGGTCAGTGATACGGGCTACATTGGCCGCAGAATCTAAATAAATGAGACTCTAACCAACGGCATCCTAGCAAACTAAGACGACGTCGAGAAAGAGAGCGAACCAAACTTTAACGCGTGTCATTGGGCGATTCTTCACAATATTCCCTTTTGTCTCGTGTATCTTATTGTAAGTAAAAATCAAATTCGCGTGCAGGTCAGAGCCATAATGACATGTAATTATGATGATTTTTGCCTGACTGTCTCTATAAGACACGACAGAACATTGCACTTTCACATCCTCGATGATTTTTAATCTAGGTCATGTGTGCTGATAATGTCCATACAATTGAATTGAATGCAAACTAAAAACTCGGATTGCTGCAACAAATAACCTAGCTGAGCTTCTGAACTGTAATGATACACGAAGAGAGACTGTTATTCATTACAGGGACGATCGAGCCGGCTAAGTTATTTAATGGTGGTATTTAGCTCCTTTTGTTTTTTTGTGTCCAACCTTTACGACTATTCATTATTTGTTAAAGTAATATTTCAAGTCTAATTTTATTTATTATGATTCTGCTTTTATTTTTATTATTGTTATCTTAGATGGAAAAAGTTCAAGTCAACTGAATATAACTTCAAGATAAATATATTCGATTATACCTTGCATATAACAAAAGCAAGGCAACCGGTGTTTTTTTAAAGGCGGAGAACTTTAAATTGGCAACACTGTTTTCCGTGACAGCCGATTAGACAGTAGGTTCTCAGTTGTTGTGAGGTTCGTTTAGTTTGGTATTTCATCAGACTCACGCTGGAGCAACGTTTGCAAATGGTTCAAAATTACTTTGAAGAACATTGTTCAATTCGGGAAACTCATCGGTCATTACGTGAATTTTTCGGTGCTCACAATCGTCTATCAGAGCGATTAATTCGAAAAACTATCGATCGTTTTCGCAAAACTTTTACTCTAAATGATAATACGCATTCTGTCGGACGTCGTACAGTTGCACCCAACAAGGGATTGATGGTGTGCAGTGTGGCATTGATAATGATTCACATGTAGGAATTTGTCATCGTACTTAACATTTACACGTATCCAATTACTTTATGGAAAACTTTGCGTAAAGATCTTGGTTAACGTGTTTACAAGATTCAACTTATACAGGAATTGAAGCCACACGATTTTCTTTCACGCCGCACATACATATGGTGAATGGGCTGAAGAAAACATTGCTATTGATTCAAAATTTCATTTGAAAATTTTGTTCGTGATGAAGCACACTTTTGGTGAAATGGCTACGTTATAAACAGAATTGCCGCATTTGGAGCAATGATAATCAACAAGCTATTGCCGAAACACCATTATATCCAGAAAAAGTCATCGTTTGGTGCGCTTTATGGGCCGGTAGAATTATTGGTCCAAATGTCTTCAAAAATGAGAATGGTCAGAATGTGACAGTCAACGGTGAGTGGTATAGAGACATGATTACTCACTGATTCAATTGTAAAACATTAATGTTTCAGACATGTGGTTTCGGTGGGACGGTGCCACATGCCACACAGCACGCGATACAATTAACTTACTGAAAGAAAAGTTTGACGAACGATTAATTTTTCGAAATGAATGTGTTAACTGGCCACCTTGTTTGTGCAATTTGACGCCATTTGATTATTTTCCCCGAAGATATGTAAAACCGCATGTCTGCGCCGATAAACCGGAAACAATTTAGCACTTGGAAGCCAACATTTGACACGTTATTGCTGAAATACAACCTGATTTACTTCGAAGAGTGTGTGAAAAATGGACCACCAGGTTACACCATGTCACCGTGTACACCATGTCTCCATGCCAGCCGCGGCGGCCACATACCCGAAATCATATTTAAGAATTAATGCCATAAAATTATCTGTCAAATTGTGGATATTGAAAACATTTTTCGGTTTTTTATTTCAATTTAAAGTTCTCCACCTCTTAAAAAATCATCCTGTAAAATAATTTACCACTTAATAAAAACAAATAAAAAAAATCTATACAATAATTTTATAAGACAAAATTTCAATTGAAACTTTACATATTTGATCCATTTTAACTGATTTAACTTTATGTTTCTACAAACATTTTTCAGATACTTAAAAAATAATGGAAGCGTTGTTAAAACGACAAAGTCTTTCACAGTGAGACTAGACTCAGTACTCAGTACAATGAATGACCTCGCTGATCAAGACTCATTCGTAATCTTTAATCAGATTCATCTCTCACCAGCTTTATCTCAAACAATATCACTATTCAGTGATTCTGTGTGGCTATTGTCCAAACATCTGTACCGTTTGTCTTTTTGAGAGTATTTATAATGAGTCAATATTTATTTTTGTTTTGTTCATAACATCTTAAAAATGAACCTAATTAAACTACATCAGCTTATTTAATATCAACATTTATCAAGAAGAAACATATTGTGTTTTTAAACAATGTTTTACATACGTCCAAATATTTGTGGACAGGGTGGATTTCCTCTCTAGGGAGTTATTTAGGAATAAATTTGTTGCAACAGACAAAGAAAATATTTTTGAGAAAGGATTTACTGGGTTTATGATCTGTCGTTAGCTAGTTTGAGTGGCCACTTTACAAACTGTGCAACAGTCACCTTTTGCAAAAAATCTAGCTCTAAATAACTCGAGAGGAAGAAATTCAGCCAGTCTACAAACATTTAGACATACTCGAAACATTATTGATTAATCGAACTGGTATAAGAAGTATGAAAATTGAAAAATGTTTCTAGGCGTTTCCTAGAAGGTGAAATGATTCAGCCGGATAAATCTTACCCACATAATAAAGATTCCAGCTCTTTTATTCCACAAATGTCAATAGATGGAAGAGTTGAATAAATATGGAGGTGTAAACATTGGCAGATTGAAGCCAGAAACAAGCTAATGACAGATCATGAGCTACGTAAATGCCATGACTTCTATATTCACATTTATAAAATGTTCTTCGTCTCCGCTGCAATGTATATTTTTACTTGTTATTTTTTATAAGAAGTACAATATTTAATTTCAATTTTTATTTTATGCCTTGACGAAGGAACAGTTATGTTTTGAAACCGGTCGGCAAATAAAATATATTTGGTGATTTTAAACTAAATAAATACTTATTTATGTAAAGTTTAAGACTCTATTTTTCTCCTTGTATGTAAATCCTTTTAGCCGTTCTCTTATTTAGTTTATGGGTGAGAATTGCAAGATTATATTTTATTGGTTGATTTACTGTTAGGAAGCCCATTTCTTGATGCATTTTTTCTACATTTTAATATTATACGTTGGGGATCCGCATTGCCTGATTCTATTGAATAATATCTCCACATCATCATCAGCATACCTTTATCTGCACCCAATAGTGCAAAAGGCACTTTATTGATACACCAAACGCATCATATTATCATTACGTATTACTTAAAGTTGAGAAGATTGGTCTCACGCTGCTATTTTATTATTACTTTGTTTTGATGCTTCTGTCTAATGTCTCCCATTTTCGATGCGTACCCGTCTCTTCATCAGAATATATATTAAACCAACTTGTAAAACCCTCTATACTCCTTCACAAAAATGAAAAACCAACACGACATGCATTTTAATAAGCAACCGTTACATGGACTTCTTGATACAAATATTCAATAAAATTTAGTGAAATGTTTGACCACTATGACGATGCTTTAAATGTTTATTTATTTTTTAAATTATTGAAATTAAACATTTCCGAATTTAAATAAACAACATATAATTTGATCCAATGCTTTCTTATATCCAATTTTTTTGCGTAACTGTAAGAATATAAAGTTTCTGTCTTGTCTTTACATTGACATCCAATTCCATAATTATTTGTAAAAATGATTGTTTTAAACATCCTGTAACTCATAAAAACAATCATCTTAAACTATGTATGTCATAAAAACAAACATTTTACATTCGGTAAGTCATACAACAATCACTTAACATTCTGTAAGTTGTTAAATCAAACAATAAATTGGTTTTGTGAATATTTCATTCTCTTGGTAAATTAAAAATTCAACAAAAGATGCCTTAAGATCTGTTCGATTATTCTAAAATAAAAGGTTTGAACTTTGTAAATTTTAATAACAACTAATCATAGGTACTGTTTGTATTATTAACCATTCTATCAAATTGCTAAATCGTGATTCTTATACAAAGCTATCATCCAGGGATTCTCAAAATATTATAAACGCAACGTCACATAGGGAAAAAACATAGCCGTTTTGTGTTTTTGTGCCAATTACAACAACGTAATTCGGGACATAAATAATATTAACATTTAAAAAATAACACATAGTGACAACAACAAAGAAACAAAGCGAGTTTAGCACCTTTATAACTAAATAAAGCACAACAATATATACGCCAAAAACCTTTTCTTACACAAGCAGAATAAATATATATAAAAAATGATGCAGCCATGGTGATGGTGAGAACATATTCATCTCAGTTAGTAAACATCTGAATGCCCAAGAAATGTCGCATAGTACAATGAACACATGATTATTGGAAACATAATTCGGATCCACAAAACGTGTGTCAGACCGATCATGGTGTATACAATAAAGGCGAGGATAGATAAAGAGAAAATAAAAAAAAAAATAAAAACCATGTAGAAAAAATAAATAGAAAAACTAAATAACTGCTCAGAGCGTCAGAGATGAAAGCACTAAAGGCAATCGCAGGGAAACCCCAAAAAGACAGCATTCAAAATAGATTATGAAGAGATAACGTCAATAATTCCATTAATGAAAAGCTCCAATACTTCCATTACCATTGCCTACGAAATCCTGGCCGTTTCACGTATGTATAATATTATATCCTTGGACATTGAAGAAGAAAGAATAACAGGCTCTATGTGTTTGAAATTTGATATATCGACTGCAAGACGCGCAAACGTTTTCATTTTTAAAGTACAATCAAGAACTGTGACAATAAGAAAAAGGTTTTATCCCATTATGGACATATTGCAATAAAGAATGGGGGGGGGGTTGAAAAGCTGGTAATAACAACGATAGTTGGGGATAAACAAGCAAAAGGACGGTCTCCTGCAAAATGACGTGACCAAATATAAGCTCTAACAAGGTCAGCATTCAACACTGTCTTCAACTAGCTCAGGACTGAAAGACATGGACACATATGAGTATCATTCACACTTGTGCCTGGTGTCTCCGAAGGCCTCGGCGCTCAGCATTGAACGAAAAAAAATAATTGTTACTCTTGGCCCATTGTGTTGCAAGCAAACTAGTAATTTAAAAAAATGTTTAGTTGGGTATATTATATTATAGACCTTTTACAACTGATATGGAACAAGAGAGAATACTTGAGAAGCGAATAAAAAAGTTGAAATACTTGTCATAAGCTGGTTTTATTGATCTCTTACACAATGGGTAGCATTTTATAGTCAGCCATTATGTAATCATTCATATTTCTTTAATGAGGAACTTCAGCCCTACGGAAAATTGGACAGAACAAAGTTTTTTTTCGCGCGTAAAAGTTAGAGCATTAAATTGTTTCGCAAAGTTTCTTGAAAATGTACGAAAACAATAATAAAAAATATTATAGTAAAAATAAACTACTTTGAACGACGTCACTAGTTTATATGAATCAACCAATGATCAAGGAGCTGTGAAAGATATCGGGTTAACTACCGTGAATGGACAGAATAAGCGGAAGAGAATCTTTGATGTCTCTTGCGGAGCGATTTCAAAAATACAAAACTTAAAAAAATCATAGCGCTGATAATACCATACATTAAAAAAAAATGTTTTTGTCTTAGATTAATCTGTCTATTACCAAGTAAAAAATATTTAAAAAACCACTAAACTTTCTTACTCTACCTTCCATTCTTACCATTTTTAATAATGTATTTTTTCCACACACTTAAAACATTACTTCAATTTTAGCCGCTTTTATTAATATTATTATTTGCACAGATAGGCGGCCTTTGCTGGTTCTCTTACATCTCGTATATCTACTGCTATGTGTCTGCGTTTTTTTTTCCTTCAACAAAGCATCCAAAGGGCTTTTGAACTAGTTGACTGAAATGGAATGGATAACTTGGATTAGCAATTTATTATATTATTTAGCCATCCTGCTGGGAAAAAGTCCTGTGAAATTGGGGACGATAGGGCTTGCAGTTATGATTCTGTAAATTGGTGTTGGTATTTAATTGATCGTCATCTTATGATTTTGATGACATTTATATGTCATTTTGATCGTTAATTTTTTTTTAAATATCTTTCAAGTCCCCTTTTTTGGATCGTTCATCCAATGATGTAAGTCCTAGTTTTTTTAACTTACCATTGTATGGCATCTTTTTTTTAAATTTCATGAATTTCGTCACACATCTTTGGATTTTTCCAGTAGCTCAATGTCTGAAGTAAAGCACGGACTCCATACATGATGAATAAAATTAACAAATAAAGATATTTCTTATATTTCTTATGTTTTTCAGTTGATTTTTGCTATACCAATTTATTGTTATGTGTGCCACCAGGCACGATTAAAGGTATGCCAATGGTAAAAAAAACTAAAACCTTTATTGAAGTGCTTAAAATTCTACTTATTTGTTACACAGTTTTAAAAACTCAGTATTTCTCAGCTGTTACTGAAGGTATTAGTGTGCATCAATGTAATCATTGGCTGGGATGTGCCTTAAGATAACCTTGAGATACCCAGTAGTGTGTGCCATTATATTACCAAGCCTGTTACAACGCGAGTACTAGCTCTTATTATGCGTGTCATTTGCAATACACTTCAACTTTATGCCACCCGGATCCTTGTTTTTTTTCAAACCAGCTGTAAAGACGAACCTTATTATATTGGTAAGGGTCGTAGGTTCGATTCTCGCGAGAATTATTTATTTATTTTATGTCATTGGAAAGGCAACAGACATTTTTAAATTTACAAGATACAATTATATTATAAATACAAATCAAAAAGTCGAATTGGAGGCCTCCACATAATATTGTTATTGTAAATGTTGTCGCATAAAAATTATACATAGCAAAAAATAACTAATCATACAAAACGTATAATATTACTAAAAATATAAATGTAATACATATTTTTTTAAATATACATTGCTTTGAATATTGGTCACACAGTTGCATATTATAATATATAATACAACTATAGTTGACCATACAGTGTTCATTTATTATGTGCCTACATACAGAACTGCACATAACCTGCATAATATAGGCTTCGGATTCAAGGCAAGGATTCAATTCATCATAAATTGATTTTTTTTGGAAATTTCATTTTTAAAGGAAGTTAAAGATGAGTTAATTTCTGATAACACATATTGCAGGTTCTACTTACAAATAAAGATGTTTTGTATATGCATGAACGTATGTGTAAACCATCATTTCTTGCTTTAAATTTATAAATACAATATTGTGTTCAAGGGTCGGAACTTCCGCGGCAGATACTCGTATTTCCCTGGGGAGCTGTTTATATTAACATATTACAACAGAGATGAAGAACATTTAAGAGAAGGTAATATAGAAGTCTAGGCATCTACAGGGCTTATGACCTGTCAATGGCTGGTTTAAGTGGCCACTTTACACACCGTGTAATGAATCTCACCCGCATAAATAAAGGTTTCAGCTCTTTAACTTCACAAACATTAACAGGTGAAAGAATTGAAGGAATATAGATGTTCAAATATGGGCAGAATGGTGAATCTTACACAATGTGTAAAGTGGCCACTTAAACCAGCCATTGACAGGTCATAAGCCTTGTAGATGCCTAGACTTCTATATTACCTTTTCTTAAATGTTCTTCATCTCTGTTGTAATATGTTAATATTTAATAATACGAAAATATTTTTCAATTTTTAAATTAATCAAACCAAAATCCATAATTTTCTTTCATGTAATAACTTCAGTAAAACCGTTGTAATCAGTTTTCAAACTTCCCTGAAAAATTGTTAGTTTGTGGCATTTAAGGTTTTCAATTACAGTTTTCAAGTTAATCTTCATTATAATTGCATTAAAAAAACATAATTTTGAAAAGTAGAATACATTTTTATTTTACTTTAAAAGTCATTTAGAAAATATTTTTCCATAAAAATAACACATATGTACATGTATAATTTATAGTCTTATACTAAGATATTTTCTACTTTCTATATAAATAAAAGGGGTACTTATAAAACAATTTTAAATCTTATTGCTCCTAATAGTACATCACTGCCATTTTTGACCCTATATGCTAACTAATGACCAAGATGTGGAAATGAGAGAGGTACCCGAGAGAGTGTGTTAATGCGAAGATCACTGCATTGCACAAATAAGGGCGATCCATTAAACTGTGATCCCTATCGTAGCATCACGCTACTTAGCGTATTGCGAAAGGTATTTTTATATTATGATACTGCAAAGAGTTCGAGGACCTATTATGGGAGTATTAAGAGAGAACCAGGCTGATTTTCTACCTGGTAAGTCATGCGCGGATCATATCCAAAACATACGCTTTATTCTACAGGAGAAGTAAGAACTAAATGGTTCTTATGCTTGCTTTGTAGATTACGAAAAAGCGTTTGATAGTCCGCACAGACCCATACCATGGAACATACTAGAATCATATGGGGCGCCTATGAAGACCAGTTGGTCGAACTTATCAAAGCCCTCCACTCAAGTAGCGAATGCCGAATCAGAATCAACGATGTTGTCACAGATTGTTTTGAGGTCACCACCGGAGTTTGTCAAGGTTGCGTCCTTGAACCGTTCTTTTTATAATCCTCATGGACTTCATCCTAAGGAAGTAAATTCTACTAGGCCCACAGGCCACTGTAGATAAAATAGGTACTCCGCAAGCATGAGTTTAAAAATCAATATTGCAAAAACCCATGTACTGTGTAACACTTCGTGCCTTGATGCCGAAAATCCCGTGACTGTCAAATCAAGTCATCGAAAAGGTCGAGTGATTCAAATACCTGGGGTATAGTAACAGAAAAGGGCAGCTTTCAAAAATTACTGTGAGTGCGACCACGAGTAGCATGCACTACATTCAACAGCATGAAGGCTGTCTGGAGATCGGATATTTACTCAGTGAAAACCAAATACTGCCGATATAATGCCTGCATAACATCGATTCTCCTCTATGGATGCAAATCGTGGCACCTAGCTAGGGCCAAAAACAGCAAATTACAGAGTTTTGAGATTAGGTGTCTCAGAAGAATCTTTGGTGTGCAGTGGTTTAACTTTGAAAGGAATTAAGTAATGAGAGAATGGGCGCAGCAAACTCCGCTGACAACTGTCATCAAACGAAAGCAAAACGGTTGGCTTGGCCATGTACTGCGGATGCCTCCTGAGAGCCCTAACAACGCTTGCTTACTTTACAAGGCATCAGGTTCTGGACGTTCTGGACGTCTTCCGCTGACTGTTCGTCGGCAGTTTATGTCAGAACTACGAGACAAGAACAGACTGACTTGGGAGGATGCACAGGAGCTGGCAACCGACAGAGATGCCTGGAGGATCTTCGTGGGCAGCATATGCTTCAACTAGGAAGTGGACATGGAATGATGATGATGATAATAAATTTATTGATAAGTAAGCCTTAATCCGTATGTCCATATTGTCGGTATATTATAATATTTTCATTATGAAACAAAATTTTGATAAATATATGCATTCATTGAGAAGTAACAATTAACGACATATCTACACTACACTATGGAAAGAGAAGGGGTTACAGAGGGAAAAAAAGAGGAGGGAGAAAAGAAAAACTAAGATATTCAGGAAGAGATATTTCATTGGTGATTTGAATGCAAATAAAGATTCAAAGGGTTTTACAAAGAGTTAGCCCATACTGTGATAGAGGTTGGAAGAGCTCTTTCAAATAAACAGGCGAATTGGGATTATTTTAAATACTGTGAAAAGGTGATATAATGTGAATGTTTCTTCTATGCTTGATACTGAGACAGTGTAGTTGCGTGCCATATTCAGTTATGTGGTCGAATTTGCGAAGATTTAAGATATAACGTATATAAATATTCTGCAATCGTTCTTATTTGTCAAGCAATTCAGAATTAGCATCTGGATAACATTCATTGGCATTATCAAGTAATTAAAAAAGTAAGCTCTGGACTAATGTTTGCTTAAGATTAATTGGCAAGAAATTCAGCAATCTTTTAAGTGAGTGCAAACTGATATAAAGTTTACTACTAACTTCGTTTACCTGATCGTGCCACCCTAAATGCTTATGTATGATCATACCTAAGTTTTTGACTGAAGTTATGAATGGAATTTCTTTTCCATTTATTGTAAAAAGAGGAAGTGTGGGAAAATCCACATTTAAATACATTTTTTTACTACCAACAGGTACAATTTGGGTTTTTGGAATAGATATGCTCGAGTGCAAATGACATTATTATATGTGTTTTAACAATGTCATCGGGTCCGAAATGAATATACAATTGCAAATCATCGGCATATATTTATGTAGTACGAACAGGGGAGGTTTTGTGTTATTGGATTGATAAAAAGGGAAAATAAGAGTGGAAAAAGTACCCCCTTGTGGCACACTGGCGGTGACGGTTAGATCAATCCAATCTGAAAAGACATCTGCCATTGTAACGCATTACCGACGGCCACGTAAATGCGTTGAGAATCAATTTATCGCGGATAGAATTAGAATTTATGACTTAAGTCTGGCAAGAAGCAGGTCAAACTCAACAGAGTTAAGCATTACTAAAATCAAGTAGGACCAAAAGCGTTTGATGTTTATCATTCATTGTAGTGCTGTGTCCGGTCCAAAACCCAGTTTGCTGAGGAAGTTGATTATGGAGTGTCAGCTAACAATCAATTTGTTTGTAGGCTATTTGTTTAATAACTTTGGAAAAGATCGGCAAAATGGAGATGGGTCTTTAATCTTTTTTGAATGCGGGGAGCTATTTTTAAGATGTGAAATGATGAAAGCAGATTTTCATTCGGTTGGAAAGTAACCAAAAGCAAGGGAAAAATTAATAATATGAGTAATAATGGATATAATAAAATTCAAAGTCATATAATTCATCGACAAACTCAACTCATCGCTACTGAAGGAGTTGGTTTTGATAAAAAGCAGAATACGCGATACTTCTGTTTCATCTACGACGTCGAAATTAAATTGAGGGACATTGGTAATTTGATTATTGTTCATACATAATTTCTCGAAAATAATTTAATTTCATATCACAATACAGGTATTTTACAAGTCACATTTAGACTTCCTTGTTCATATAAATCCGTTTATTGGGACTATTTTGAATAGTTTTAATTAGCTTGCTCGTCTTTGTTCTTTTTATTTTCAGTTTCTTCTTCATTTTTGTTAATAGGCACCATCTCTTCTAAAAGTAAAAAAAAAAAATTAAAACCAATGCTTTTTTATTCTAAGAATATTACCAATCAACTTAATGGAATATTTAATAATATAATGTGATATTGTTGTACTTATTAAAATTAATTAATTATTAAATAATACATGAAGTATTCTGAGCTGCATTTTAAACAATAGTTTTTTTTTCGTTTAAATTACCGGTACAAATTTATTCATAACAAAAGTACGTCATATTACATAAAATAGTAACATATCCCAAACTCCACAAAACAAAAAGCCCTATGTTGAGTTAGGATCCAACATAATGGAAGATGGAAGCATAAATATTATTTAAAAAAACAAAAATTAAAATTACAAAAATATCAATTTCATATAACATTCTAAACAAAACACGCAGCTCTATGTGTGTACCATATAATTATGATTAATAATAAATAAACTTGTGCAAGTCTTTTCCCCTAGCAAGATCCAATTTTAAATATTCCTGCTGAGAAGGCATATATTTTGGAGGAAGTAATATATGTTCACAGAAGACATTAAACATTTGGGGCCACACAAGAAATATTTACTTAAATTGATTTAAAAAAAGAAAATGAAGCTAACAAAATGACGTTATTTTTTACTGAAAATAAATACTTTATCTACTTTGTAGGTATAGGCATAAAGTATGTAACACCACACGAGTCGATTGTGGCATAAATTTTTCTCATAAATGTCAACATAATTTTTCTCATAAATGTCAACGTTTTTTTTCCAAATTTCAAAAACAGCACCAAATGATTTTAAATAACGTAAAAGTTATTCATAATTCAAATGGAAGTTTTCTGCTTTACAAGATACTATTATATATACTTTTTTTCTCCTTTTCCTACCTAATGTTGCATAGGGCATTGCATTGGTACACCAATCGCAGCGTATCTTAATCATTTTTGTCACATGAAGGTAAGATGATCAATCTCATGCTTCAGGTATCGGTGTCGGGACTATAAAATATTCAGGGTGAAAACACCCTTTTTAAATAAATATTTCATACCAACCATGTCGGGAATCGAACCCGAGACCTCTTGCATAGTAAGCTAACGCGCGGTCATTACACCACGAAGACTTTTACGTTACAGATATTAATTTATTTGATTGCAAGCTTTCAAAATAGAATGTCCAGTAGACTGAAGACATTTCGACACTTCGTTCTGTTCGTGTTTAATCGAGGAAATAAGACTGCCAAAGCTGCTCGCGATATTTGCGCAGTGTTCGGTGAAGATTCTAAGAAGTATTTACTTATTTGTTGTAAAAGAGTGAAGGAGAATAAATTTTAGACTAAGTTGTTTTTTTGTGTCCTCATGTTCTCTTCGTTTAGAAATAAATCGGACACAACTCATGTTTACACACAATTCTTTCCTATTATATTTGTCATGCATATAAGGTAGACTTTTTGAAATTACCAAATTTAAAGGACTGATTTATTTGTTTTAGTCTCCCTTGACCCTCTTTCAGTTCCATTCGGTTCAGTGCCGAAAATTGTCGTTTATTATTAGCATATTTTTATTATATTCTGTTTGAACAGTGAAGAAGGTAAAAAAATATCCAAATAAACAAAATAAAAAAATAAGCAAACATATTAAGCGCTATCTTTTCTCATTAGGTAAATACCTGTTCTGAGGTAGACAGCATTTTTTTAAAATATTTATTTGAAATAAACCGTGTTTTTTACTACAGATGTTTAAAGAAAATTAATACAAAATTAAATAAATATAAAAATACGATAATCTCAGAACATTTATGAAACTAAAAAATTGTAGTTTGACGAGTCAGACACTTTTTTGGGTGGTTTGTGGTTTTTATACCAACTGCAATTGTGTAATAATCAGTAATAGATGTGCGAAGGGCAGCAGATACAGTGGTGTTGATTGTCTTTGTTCTATCAATGAAATATAAATACAACCGGTATGGGAAATCAAAAAGAATAAAAGAAATTGAAATGCAGTTAGTTATTCATATTTATTACGATTATTAATGAAAACTGGCGGCCTCTGTAGTGTGCTGGTCAAGACGCTTGACTAACATATGGAAGGTTCCGGGTTTGATTCCCGGTGAGACCACAAAAATTAAAATGTAATATTTCTTATGTCTGGGTGTTCTGTGATGTAATTCGCCACTGTAATTCTGCCTCATAAGAAAGAAGAACGCATCTAACATTTTTTTCGAAATAGAGTTTAATATATATTCGAAATCAGGGAAAAAATACGCATCTACTCGTACTTAAATATCTTCCTTAAATAACCACAACCCTATTATTTTCACTAATTTTCACTAATTTTCACTAATTTCACTAATTCACTTAAATTCACTTAACTGCAAAAAGTCTTGAAGATTACTAAATATAAAAAGCTGTTATGACTTATATAATATTATAAAACACTGATTTAAATACTTTCTTCTATTTAATCAAATTTAAGATGGACGCATCTGCTTGTAATGTCAAAGTTAATTGATTATTAGGTCAGCGTTGCTAGTTTGAAAAACAGTAAATATTAACGGTAAGAAAAAAAGACATTTTCATAATTACTAAATAAAAAGGGCGTTTCTAGCCAGAAACGTCTTTTCATTGCAGCATAACATATATTTTTGTATTTTTTTTTTACTAAAAAGTAAATGAAAATGTTACTTTTTAAATATATAACGTAAAATTA
This sequence comes from Micrasema longulum, assembly GCF_059751315.1. Taxonomy (NCBI): domain Eukaryota; kingdom Metazoa; phylum Arthropoda; class Insecta; order Trichoptera; family Brachycentridae; genus Micrasema; species Micrasema longulum. Next base: position 112,262 of record NW_028279032.1, read on the forward strand.
TAAAATATTATCATGCGACAGCATATAACTGTAATATATGCTGTCGCATAATAATATACTTAATGTTTGTTGTATTTTTCACGCAGCGAATTTTTCAATTTCCGAGTTAAAAAATATTTATTTTCTCCGTTATTTGTTTTCTGTAGAAACGTTTTTCTTTATTATGACGGCAGAATTGGGCCTCCTGGCCTGTAGTGGTGCAAAAAAAACGTGTTTTAAAATTAAGTTTTCACGTAACAGATTTGATCGTTTTTAACATACCCGGTTTCTTTCCGAAAAATTCTGGTTCATTCCACTCTGCTTTTTCAGATGATCCGAAGATCACGTAGAACAAATTGGTCGAAAATGCAATGGCGGCTGCTATAAAAAACACTTTTCTCCACTGAGCTGGGTCTCTCTGCGAAAAAATATTGTTGGTGATGAAATAAGTGTTCGATAAAGGCCCTTTTAATAAAGTGCGTAATTAATTATTTATTCTTTATAAGCTGATGATTTTGAATTGATCACTTACGTCATCTTGAAGGACTAATCCAGCAGTTATAGGAGCCATCGTTCCAAATACGTTGGAGACGCAATTGCATATTCCCATCAAAGTACCAGCAAAATTGGGTGTAATATCAATGTGGTTGACCTGAAACAAATCAACGTGTACATGTTTTATGTTATCAAGGATACAATAATGAATTATTAATGAGAATATTGATTTAATTTTTTTAATGAATTATTCAACAAAATTTAAGTAGTTTAAAAAAAAAATACCATCACTTAAGATATAAATTTTTGCGTATCTTAGAGGCGAAATTTTTTTGAGAAAAAAATGTATCTAGGCAGTTACAAGACAATTTTTAAAATCAATATTTATTTGTCAACGGTTTGATGATCCTATTACAAACGTTATAATAAAAACAATAAACAAATTGCATTATATTTTTTTTTTAAAATATAAATAAGCATATAAAAAGCATACTAATGTAAGTAGTACAAGTATAAGTAAAATAGAAATGAAAAGTCTTTAATAAAAATAATTACCCATATAATAAAAAATAAATATTTAACAAAGTAAAAATTAAGAAGAAAAAAAAGTTTTATAAAAAAAAAGCAGTTTAAAAAAAACCTTAGTTTGAATATAAAATAACAATGTAAAAAAATAGTAACGAAAAGATATTTTAAAAAATCACTAAAAGAAATAAGTGACCCGTTATCAATAAATAAATACTAGGAAGTTATAAATAAATACATGACAGGGAACAACAAAAAACCTTATGGATATATCGAGAAACAAAGGAGTTACTTTATCCGAATTGAAAATCGTCATTCATTTACGAAAAACTTTGTTTTTAAATCGACACAACTAAATTTAAAAAAATAATATTAACATTATTTTTCTAATAGATAAAGAAAATGAAAGTCAATTAATCTCATCGAAATTTTGTTAACCGATGAAAAAAATAAGAATGGCAAGCCGCCCTTTTTAAACTGTTTACTGTGTCATATTTGATTGGGTTACAAATCACTTTAATTAATATTTTCTTTCATTAATTATAACACTTAATGGAAATACCCATTCAAGACAATTTAAATTGTTTTAAACGTGAGAACGTGATAATTAAGCAAACTTAATTTCGAACAAAATATCCAATACCTTATTTTTAATTAACACAATAGATCTGCAATGACCGTGTTCTGTTTATGTATTCAAATCATCAAATGTAATCTCGGATTAGTGTAATAATCATACTATTATTTATTCGCCATTTTGTCATTGACCCAATTTAAAATCCAGCATCTTTATTTTGTACCTACAATCAAGCATTTTTTTAATTATGTGTGTCCATTAAAAAATATGCATATTCGTTAATTCCCCGAGTAATCACAATTAATAACCCATAAAAGATTTTATGTTATGTTCTGGGTAAAAAAAATATTGTTTGTTAATTTTTCAACTATTTTTAAGATATCTTAGAAAAGTATTGTCTGTTTAATTTATTCCGATAGTTTATAAAAACATTTTTTTATTATTATTTTTTTATGTACTTGACAAACAGACTCATTGGTTTACTTTTACAAAAAATGTATAATATGATGTTATTGGGCCAAGTTATTGTTACTTGAAAGTGTGAAAATCATTGTTGTCTTGACTTCTAAATGTATCTAGTATTGAGAGTTGTAAGTCAATTGAAACTGGATGATGATATTTTAGTAATATATTGCTTTTATTAAATTATCCTTAAAACTCCTTGGATTTATTGACAGAAGCACAACACACTTCAAAAATATCAAAACCCTTCAAACTCTCTTCTGTTCCCTAGTTTGCCCGCACCTAGAGCGTTCCTCTGTTATCTGGTCTCCATATTATGATGTGTACATCAAGAATATTGAATCAGTTCAACATCGATTTTTCAGAAATATAGGCTGGAGGTTGGGCTTATCCAAAGACCAATATACGTATAATGAGTTAAAAACTACCTTAAATATATCTTCTCTTCAAGACCGTCGAAATAAATTCGCCCTTCTAGTCCTATTTAAAATTCTCAACTCACTCTTTGATGCGCCTGAACTACTGAGCTTAATAAAATTAAATGTCCGAGCTAGAAACCTTAGACAAAACTTACTCTTTCATACCGATAACCATAGACATCACTATGGTTTTCATTCCCCTATGCCTAGAATTCTTAGGTCTGCCATCAAACATACCAGTCTTGATTTCTTTGATAACAAGTTGTCTTCTTTCATACGATCACTGAATCAAATTCAATTATAAACACCTCTCTCCCGCTTCCACTCCCACAAAGTCTACTATATACCATTGAGTCTTTCTACTTTTTTTAATAATAATTTTCTATGTATAAATATGTCCTTAAAATGTCCATTGGGCGTGTATATAAATAAATGTACTAAATAATTTATAAATAAAGCGACAAATTATTAACTCACGTGAAATCCGACGAAAATTGTTGCTTTTATGCTGACGGTAAGAACCAACAAGAATACTGCTAATGGCATGTTATTTGCTGGTACAAAAGACAATAGAACAAGACCTACTGAAGCTCCCCATATTCCTATAAAATAAAGAAAAAAATGTGGAGTCATCATTAATCAAACATATTGTTTAAAATGATTTATTACTATTTTTTAACAACCCGTTAAATCTCGTCTGGTTAGTAAAATCATTATAAACTTACATTCAGGCATCTCTTAGCAAGGCTAACAGAAACTTGGGCTTTATCATATACAATAGAGAGTCATTTAAAACTACAGCTTCTTTTAAAACTTTGTATAACTCTTTCGTTTGAAGCCACCTTGAATTTGGTTCTGTCGTCTGGAATGCCTAATATCTTACCTACATAAAATAATTAGATCGAATCCAAATAAATTCTTGTATGTTCTCAACATAGAAGCACGTGTAACGTTTGATTCGTATGATGACTCTTCCTTTTTCCATAATCTGACTTCTCTCACCAAACACAGAACTGTTTCTAACATGTGCTTCTTATTCAAGATCTTGAATAACATAATTGAAAGAACTTATCTCTCGGAAAACATCAATCGAAACTGCCCTACCAGATTAACTAGACACGTCCGATTTTTTTACAATCCTGTACCATCCAATAACTTTGCTCAAAATTCCTTCGTTAACCGTAGCTGCACAGAATATGACAAAATTTGTTCCTCCCTGGAAATATTTGATCCAAAACTTTTTCATTTAATTTTTTATTAGAACTAATTTAATTAAATATGTATCACTTTTACGTTATTTTCCTATTTTTATTCTTTATAAGCATTTTCAGGGTAATCTCCTTAACAGAGTTCTTCCTTTTTCCTATTTCATCTTAATCGTGTTGCTGCTTAATTTTAAGATGTATTTTTCTAAAGTGTATTTTTGTAATTTTATCTCTTTGTAAATAATAAAAAAATATAATAAATAAATAAAATAGAAAAAAAATATAAAAAAATCTTTTTTTATCATTTTCATCCCTCCTTATGCATTGGGAACGAAATCATTATAATTTTATTTAACTCTCTCGTATGATATTTTTTTAATTTTTTTATACACTCGTACATATTTTTAATAAGTTCATTAGTGTGTTAACAAAAAGTATCATATAGTCGTGAAAAACTTTGATAGGACTCATACATTATGTTCTTTTTATTCAATAAAATATACAAATTATTACAATATTAATAAATTATAAAGAAAAAAAAGTATAAAAATATATTTTGTCCCGATAAACTACTTTATATTAAAATATAAATTGTTAATAATTTTTCTGGAGTTTTTCAAAAAAAAAAATATGCGCTTTAATACTGATATTAAATTTGTCTCCAATCTTTCAAGTAGTCAGGTAAGCCATTGTAGTGTTTACGTACATCGTATAGTATTTTTGACTGTCCTGCATCTGTCTCTTCTTTTATATTGTAGTGTTGTTGTTGCCTGGTATTATATTTGTGCATGTGAAAACTTATAATTACCGTTACGTTATCGTCTTGTGTTTTCCCAATACAATTTCGGGTACAATCTATATCTAAAGGACTTCTACACAAACCATTTCATTGAGATCTAAAATTACAGTAAAATTGTATTCATGTAAAAATATGTGATTTTTTTACTGTTTTATTTGTTTATATTTACAAATTATTATTTTTTTGCTTTATCGTTGTTCTTATGTAGGTACTGCCGAAACAAATATGTTCACTATTTCTCCATGTAACATCATGAAAATTGGCCCTGACTATTTTTGCTGATTCTTATTAAATTATCTCCTAAATCCGAATATGACAAATTCAAAGCTATAGTCAGCACGTTTGTCTACCATGAGGAATGTTTGAAATAAAATATTTAATTAAAAAAGGGTTTTACACTAGAATATTTCACAGTCACTGAACTGAATCGGATCATCTTCCTTCATGTTGCAAAAATGATCAAGATACGCTGCAATTGGTTATCAATGCAGTGCACTATGCACCATTAGGTGCGGAAAGGGAATGATGATGATGATAAATTCTAATATGATACCCGTTTTCTCCCAACATCCACCATTTCTGGTTGAAACCCCTTATCCCACCTATTTATTGTACTTGTCGATAATTTAAAGGGATGAAAACGATTATTTCCGCCTTTACATTTCTACTGAGGGGCTAGAGACGTGAAAAGTTCTTCAAATGTGAATTTACAACTTAAATAATCATTTTCACCCCTACAAATGTAAATCATAAAAGTATTACCAAAAAGTGATAAAAATAGAGGGAGCTTCTCCGAAAACAGCCGGTGATGGGGAAAACGAGGGTTATATTCGGATTCAGGAAGTAATTTTACATGTGAATCAGCAAAAACAGTGTCAAAGCTTGAAAAAATAAAATTTTGCAGACCAGTGAATGAAGATCATATTTTTTGGCAACTTACCAATAGTATTAAAGAGTTTTCTTCCAAACGTAACGGAAAAATATTTTCTATTGATGAGGTAATCTGATACATTACTGAATAAGAAGCTGAATATCCACATGCCAAGAAATGGGAGTGCTGATAGTAATCCATTCTGTAAAAATAAAAGAAGAAACACATTTTATTATTTTACTTTTTATTATATTTTATTATTTTATTGGTTTCCTAATCTTACTACTCAATGCAAAAAATTTTCACCTTGTCAAATTTGTACTTATACCCTTTAATATTTTGTTACAATCCTCACCATTCTGATTTAAATTTTTGTATTTTAAATAATCATATAAAATATTGAGCTCCCAAAAGCAAAAGTAATACAGTAAAACTCCGTTAATCCGAACTCCAGGCATCCGGATTGCCAAATATCCGAATCGTTGTAAGAAAATAAAAAGTAAAGGATATGTTAAGTTGTCAAAGCGATAAAAAATCAAAGAAAATGACTTAACTGTACATGTTTATATAAGTTTTAAATAAGATTCTAATTAGGTCAATTATTTCAAAAGTAATAATATAGTGATCTTACAGTAAATTTTGAGGTTTCTTTTGAAACATTGCTTTAATTTAATGGTCAATCCGTGCATCCGGAATCCGGTATATTTGGATAACATTTGACACTCATTAATCCAGATACTTGGGTTTGACTGAACAATACAAAAGACTGAATATATATATAATGAAATGTATCATTAATCCATCTTTTTGTCTGTTATTAACAAACATTCGAGTAATTTCGCCATTATTACCTTTTATTTCTTACCGTGGGTATTTAAATTAGCGAAAAATCAGAAATATTCTCAAGAATGTCTTGTTACGTGTACTTATAAATAATTAAATAAACGCATGTTTTAACCAAAACAAGACAAATGTTTTTAACTATTTATTTTTTTTAAATTATCACCTAACCAATTCCTAATAAGGTTCAATTTTTATTAATATTGTTGCTGTGTATTTTATAACCCTTATTATGGCAATTATAGATTAGTACAACTTGTGCAATAATAACATCGATCAGTATATTTTATAAATATGAAATTAAAAATAATTTATTGTCAGAGACAAAGGACAAAACACTTTACCATTTAAGAAAAGTTGGTAATCAATAAAAACGCACAAAGTTAAACATATTATTTTCACTTTAAATCGGATCTTTGTTTTTAAAAAAATACCTTTCTTCGCAAAACACAAACAATCACTTAGCAATTCCAGAATCCAAATTTTAAAATCGGTTCCTAAATATTTTTTAGTTAAATAAATACTTTAAATTTACATTTAATTAGCACTCTCTCTAACACAAATATGTGGATGAAAAATTCCAAACAGAAAGTCTAATTTTATTTATTTATTTATTTACATACATATGTTTACTGTTAATTTTTTGAGACAAAAGTCCCAATTCCTGTGCTTCCTGATATGAGACAACTGTACCTAAAAGTGCTTCTTTTAGATAAAGTTGTCTCATATTCAGCACCTTCGTGTATTAGAACAACTGTTCTGACGGGTATGTTGGAGGGCGCCGGAACAAAATACTTAATAATAATTTCTGTGAAATAATGAGAGGCTTTAAAATGGATGCCGCAAAACCTGTCTACAATTGTCCACCTTAAGATGTTATAGTTACTGCGATCAACTGCCGTGCGTAAGATTTTGGGTTTGATTTTCCTATTATCGATTTATCTTTTTATGTTGCTGAATTTTTTTTATTTTCGTTATCTATTTGAAAATTTATACTTCGTTTATTTATTATTTTCATAAAACTTATTCGGCAGGACGACATGACAAGAAGTATTATTACTGTTATAAATATCTAAGCAAGTAAACCGTATTTGAAAAAAGACAAACTTAATTATTATTTCATTGAACTTTAAACCCCAATGCAATAAACGGCGATTGTGAGTGCACGACAAGAATCTTTGCATCAACGCAACGGTGGAAAACATTAATAATTTTTAACAATTATTGTAAAATTTTCACTTACACACCAACTTATTTTTTTAAATGATGTTTTTATAAATATGACCTGAAACCGGTTAACATAGTGATAATTAAATTGTAAATAATTTATTTGTTTACAATGGGTTCTACCGTAGTATACACGGGTTTTTCTGAACCATACCGTGAAACTTCAGAGGAACATTTTTTGGACTTTTTAATATATCCAAATTATTTTTCTGACAAATTGCAAGAAATTGCAATTTTAAAAAAAGTAGGGAAATTTAGATTAATAACATGTCTTACCAACAAAGCGATACGCACCGGACGAGTACTAGGGATGTGTCAGGGTAGGGAAAAGGATGGGGTTTGTGTAAGGGATGCTAGTCCGAGACATTAAGGATAGTCTCTATTAAAAAAACAAACAAACGCAATTTCACTAATTTTTTAATTAAAATAATTTTAATTTATTTTTTTTAACTTTACCATGATGAACGTTCTTTTGAATTTTCAGTCAGGCCTTAAAACACAGTGTTTATTAAGAATACCAACAAAAATACAATAATAATCTGAAACATTTTTAAAATGATGAAATTCAAGTTTTTCAAAAAAATTATTTTCATTTTTAAACACATCTTGTTTTCTACGCTCGTCGTAAAATAGTAAGCACGTTTGCCTATCATAAAAGAGGTCTCGGGTTCGATTCCTGGCATGGTTAACATAGATATTCAAACTAAAAAAGGTGTTTTTACACAATAATATTTTATGATCCGTGGATTGGCACCTGGGGCGTAAGACTGGTCATTTTACCTTCATATAAGATAAATAATCTAGATACGTAGTTGTTGGTGTACCAATTCAGTTCCCTATGAACCATTTGGTACGAAAAGAGAATTATCGTGGTGAGATTCAACGCTTACCGATTCCCACGAAACTATTATCCATTATCAACAATATTTTGAGTTTGTCCAAATTTTTGTAGACAACGACTGGATTCGACTCCCTGGGGAGCTGTTTATATTAACATATTACAACAGAGATGAAGAACAGTTAATAGAAGGTAATATAGAAGTCTAGGCATCTACAGGGCTTATGACCTGTCAATGGCTGGTTTAATTGGCCACTTTACACACTGTGTAACATTCACCATTCTGCCTATATTTGAACATCTATATTCCTTTAATTCTTTCATCTGTTGATGTTTGTGAAGCTAAAGAGCGTAAACCTTTATTTATGCGGGTGAGATTCATCTAATTGAATTATTCAATTATAATTCAATTAAATTAGATGAATCTCACCCGCACAAATACCTTCAGATGCCTAGACTTCCATATTACCTTCTCTTAAATGTTCTTCATCTCTGTTGTAATATGTTAACAATATATTACATTTGCAAAATAGTAAGAATTATTAAAATTGCTATGGCGACTGCTTTTCTTGACATTTTGTTTGCCAACCGCCACCGCCGGCTAAATGCAATAAAGAGCATGATTAATAATAATTAAATAAATAAAAATAGCCGTTTTGGAACCTTTTCCATTACATTGCACCATTCTTCCTTTATTTGAACATCTATATTCTTTTAATTCTTTTATCTGTTGAATTATTCAAAATTACGTAGAATGTGTATTAAAAACAGTATTCTATCCATTTTTTAATGAATTTTCATAAAGCCTATATATTTTATTTGTATTTGACTAAATATCTGTACTTTATGAGTTTTTATAGGACACCAACAATTTTAAACTACCTAATATATTATTATTATATTGAAGAAATATCCTTGCGAAAACTTTGTATGTTTTTAATACCCTAACGACAGTTCCGATACAGGATTCAATTCTCAAAGGAACTGAATTCAGAGTGTTGACCTTTGTTGAAAGTCCGTATGAATAAATATAAATGATATGAATTAATGGTAAAACCGGATCAAGTAGAATAACTTCCGCATAATTTGAGGTTTCAAAAAGATGTAGGATGTTATTGCACTTTAATAAATTATGCATTTTATGAATGAATTTTTTGACAAAAACAAGTAGAGTAATCAAATATTTTTTTAACACTTTTATAAAAATATATAGATATCTTACTCGACTATAATGATGTCATGTTTTATGAATGTATTAAAAAAAATATAGAAATGCGTATTCAAATCAGTACCTTAAAGGATAAATCACTGGATTCACATTTATTTATTTACTATCATATTATATTCATAAAATTATACATTTATACAAAGTAGCTATGACTATCTCACTAGGGGTTTTTACCGCGTTCAAACCAGTAAAAAAAATGTAAAAGATAGTAATCAATATATAAAGAAAATAAGCAAAGGTAGTAGGCAAAATTAAAATATAGTAAAAAACATAATAAAATACAACGTGAAAAAAACATACTAAAAAATGTAGTAAAATACGTAGTAAAAAACGAAATACCAAGCAAGAAACATATTAAAAGACATAGATTTAAAAAAATATATACTCGTATAGATAGATGTATAGCAAAATACATTTTTTTTAATATAAAAGAAAGTCAATGTCGTATTTTTCGCTCATCCGTCGTTGTTCTGCGATCTCGACAATTGATTATTATTTAATCTCATTTGACGAAATGAAAAAAAAAGAGCGAAATGTGATCTAGGCGTTTTTTTTACCTACAGTGCTAAAGGTACAGTGTTCTTAGAACAGATAATCTTTATAAGGCTCTAATCTAATTTTGGTGGCCATTTATAACGAGTTGTAAATAACTAACTATTAGAAAATGGAAATCAAGTTAGGGTAGAGGGGGGTTCGAACCTCGGACCTCTGATCCGTGAGTCCGCAACACTAGCCACGGGACCACAACCCGATTCAAACCACTTTATTTTTAATCTCAAAAAGTATGACTTTGTATCCACCCTCAGTGGCTCTCAACTCAGTGACTTCGTTTTTATCAGCGCATAAACATTCAATTTCTCCTACTTCTTTTTAATATTCTTCACAACCCCTGCGCATCAAAATGCCTTGCTAAAAAATTGTATATCTTTCTGACCATTGTCTTTCGTTTCGGTCTTTTCGGGAGAGAACACTTTCCGTTCCTCGACATAGCACATCATGTATCAGCAATTCCTTTTCTGTTCAAAGCGCTAGATTTTGGGATGAGCTACCTCTTCATGTAAAAAATGCACCTTCTTCCTCATTCAAAAAACGCCTGAAACATGACCATATATCCTGCTTATATTTTAAAATTTTTAATCCCTTTCTTTTCCTGGTTCATCTTCTTCTCTTCTTCCAAACTCGTTACCTGATTCTACTTTCCTTATTCTTTTATATGTAAAGCATAAAGTACTTTTATTAAGTATGTATGTGCACACCATATATTTTCATTAAAAAACATCGGTTATTTTTAATTAATTGGAATTTTTTCATGTCGTATATTTAAATGTACATATATTTTTACCTTTTTCTTTGACCGGTCTGTTTTTTAGCTGGCTAGAAGAAATTATTTTTCGCAATAAGTCTACCAAAGTACTTTTTATTTGAATGAAAAAGTTATATCGCGTGGACTCGGACAAAGCTTATTAAATATTCAAATAGACTGTACGAGGCTTATACCATTAAGTCTGAGTTAAGGCGATGAGAAGTATAGTTATGTGTGTTAAATAGAACAGAAGAACCCTGGGCGAGTGTTTTTGACGCGATGGGTGCTCTCAGGTAAAAAAAAAGTTTCTCAGGTTTCTTGAAAAATGTAATCAAGCGAGGAAAAATTTGCCTCGTGGAGTAGTGGTTGGCGCATTCGCCTACCGTGTTTGAGGTCCCAGGTTCAATTCATGAGAAAGTTCAGGTAAACTTTTAATTTTCAAAGGTGGTTTTATACCTAAACATCTCGTCCTCCCTGGATTGGAACCTAAATCATAAGACTGATCACCTTACCTTCCTGTAAAAGGCGATTGAAATACTATGTATTTAGTTTATAAATACAGCGCCCTATACACCATTGGGAACGGACAAGGGTTAAATAATGAAATGTAAATTTTGTTTGGAGTTTTTAAATCAATAATTAATTAATTGAATAACGTAGAATCATTTCAATTAAAATTTGAGTAAATCAAGTTTTAAAAAATATTTAATGAATAACCACAAAGACAGTGGTTAAATATTTTTTTTAAATATCGTTTTTCATTTATTATATTTTTTTTCTTTGCATTTTACAAAAGGTAAACATAAGCTCCAAGTACAAAAAAAAACTATAACATTGACACAAAAAAATCGTACAAAGGCATGCCGTGTGTGTGGGTTAACATTTAATTTTAAATTGAAATAAAGTCTACTGGAAGAATACGATATATATATATATATATATATATATATATATAGTTGGATAATTTATAAAGCGCCATTTTTGTGAAAATCACCTCAAGGGCGCTATACAATTAATAAATATCCCAGTACGTCTTGCAGCTACAGAGCGCATGGACGGTTGGGATTCTAGTTCCTCGTTTTCAATTAAGATCAATCAAAAATTATAATAGATAGGAGCTAGATTACAGGACGTCTTGCAGCTACAGAGCGCATAGACAGTTAGAAATTTAGCCCCCATTTACACATTTTAAAAATTGACAGATAAATTTAGTGTATTACAAAATAATAATAATATGAATAGTAAAAAGGAGTAAGATTACAACACGCCTTGCTGCTACTAAGCGCATAGACGATTGGAATTCTAGACCCCGTTTACAAAATTAAGGTATTTTAAAGTTGATATATTAAAGCTAGATAACCAATCATCGTGCAGTTACAAAGCGCATGGATGAGAGGAATTCCAGCAAAGTTAAAATAATATCAATAAATTTATAAAAAAAAATAAAAAAAAAGAGTATAGTAGTAAATTGGTCAAGTGTTCATACCAAGAAGTAAGCAATAAAAAACTAAATAAATCAAACACTGTTTCAACTCCATGGTTAACAAAGGGAGATAGATGTCCGAAGAGAAGCTTTTGTAGACAGTAGGTAGATATTGTTGCCATGTGGCCCGCTGGCTAGTAGATAGTTTCTGGAAACGCACGTGTGTAGTACTATTATGCCTTTTGTTCCAATGACTTGGTGTCCAGTTTGGTCCGTATTATTTCGTTTTATGAGACGCAACATTCCTGTTCAGATTCACTTCTTTACATGAATATTACACAAACGCGTGTATAAGCGGTTTGATTTATAATTTTGTATATTATTAGAAGGCAGATATTTGAAATATTATGTATTTATCAATAAATGTCAGTTCACTTATAGTAGCACTGTTGTAAATTTTTAATTATGGGTGTAGTGTTCTAAATAGCAAAATTTAGGTACTTTCGCGTCAAAAACTGATGCATTCTTAAACGGTTTTAAAGGATTCATATAAAATTTTATGATTTTAAGGTTACAGACGCACTATTTTTGTAAGTTTCCATTGTTCACTATTTGTCACATTTTGTTAAGAATAAAGTATAAAACAATGCTATTAAATAAATAGTCTTCTTTTTTCCACTGTTTGTTGAAACATGACTACACTACTACACACTAATGATTTATAAACATTAACTCATTGTTTTCTAACATATAACAACTTATTTTCAGATTTATTATAAGATTATAAGCTACGGTTGGGGAGGAACTATATTTCACGCCCAGCCCGTACGGTGGCTGAGCGTACGATAGATATCAAAAAGGCAAAAAATGAGTGTTAATATATTATTAGAACCCAATTTTTTCTTCGCACGAGAAAATTGTTTACAGGCCTCAAAGGAGAAAATTTAAATAAAAGTGTATTTATTTATTTTACGCTGTATATACATATACAATTAATATACATATAAAGGCGGGCATATTGCCTTAAGGCAATTTCTTTCTACCTACTCATCCGTTCAGTTTGAGAAAATTACAAGTACGTGTACATATTTTAACAAAATACACTTTTGTATTACAATTTAAAACCAAAAATAACTTTCCTATTTATACAAAAAATATAAGCAAAAATTAACACTATACTATGATAAGATAAGAGGAGAGGTAATAAGATGGAAAGAAGAAGGAAAAAGAAACAACTCAAACCCTTAGATGGTGACATTTCAATCTTGATTTAAATGTAAATAAAGAACATTAGAGGGTAGATTATTCCTCAATCAAGCAACTACTACTGTAAAAGAGGAGGCAAGGAAATAAGAGCTGTGAAGGGGTATTAATAGGGTTCACTCGTTACTAGAGCGAAGAGATAGTCTATATTGCAATAGAGATTGAAAAAACTCTCTCTGATAAACAGGCGTAGTGGGATTATTCAAAATACTGTGAAGAAGTATATTCTATTCATTAAAAAAAGAAGCTATTCACATCTGTTTTTTTTATTCATAATTTTAAAAAAAACAAAATTCAATCATAGAATCATAACGTTTAACAAACAAAGAAAATTAGCATGAGACGTGGGATTGCACTGAGTGACGTCACGGAGAGTAGATGCACCACAAGGTTGCACTATTTCAGTCCATTATTTTATTTCAGTCACATATATCAAAGATTGCTATTGGCCAGAGAAATATTCTCACGTTTCCTTTATAATTTCAAGGTTTATTCACTTATTTTATACCTATGCATACTACTCTCATGCTGAACTAACTAACATGTTGCTTCTTCATGTTTGCCTCCCGAGAAAATACTTCGTAATTATAATTTAAACACACAATTATTTACGACAGAGGCGATTTATAAACTTCTCAAAATTCATACTTTATTTTATATTTAAACCAAATTTTAGAAAGCAAAAATAAGAGCAGACACTTGATTTATACAAAAATGGTCTAGAGCTTAGGGTACCTAAAAATAATTTTGTATATTATATGCTCTTTTTCTTGAACACGCTTAACGCGAGTCTCCAAAAATATGTTAAAGGTTAATACAACTCTGGATAAACATAAAATGATTTCCATTCTAAAAATTTACATATTCTTCATTAAATTTTGAATAATGTTTGTATTTTCAATCATTTGCTCCATTTAGTTCCGTGTTTTTGTTATATCTTTGAGAAAATGGCATGTTTAAAATATAATTATTTTAAGATTTGTAATTATCCAATTATTATGTGATACCTGGAATGCAAATAGTTTCTCTTTTTTTAATGTATAAATATTTATAATAATAAAAATTCATTAACAATGCATAATACGTATTATTATTGTAATTTAAAATCGTTTGAATTCAACAAATAGGTTTTTAAGGAAGTAAAAAGTGTAACTCAACAAAAAAATATTACAAAATAAATATAATAACTATGTAATTATATTAACATATTATATTAATTATTATAAACATTAATTCATTTTTATTAACATATTGTTAATTAAACTAACTGGTCCAAGAAGAGATACAACATTTTTTAAATATGTTAATGCGTTGTTTAGTTTGTTAGCACGTGAAATAATTTAGCCCGACGAATCTCACTTGCTTTAAAGGTTTCAGCTCTTTAACTGTACAAAAATCAACAGATGGAAGAATTGAAGAAATTACGTTTAAAAATGGGCCGAATGGTAAATACTACACCGTGTATATAGCGTCTTGGTTACGCGTGAATGTTTACTGCCATTTATGTGTTTTGGTTGTCGGCTTTTCCTTGAGAAGTAGGAACCTGAGCAGCCTGGCAGTACCTACCGCATTGCAATAGTTCACAAATTCCATTTTCAAATAAAACTGACAGCTATATTTTTTCTTAAAACAAATGATGTTTCTTCTGTGATCCGCACTATAAACTAACAACAACAAATATTTCGTACCGCTATCTTACTATAGGGAGTTACCGCTTAAGTGTCAGAATTAATATCATCACCGCAACGAATATCTAATCCTGATACACCAAACAGAATAAGAAAGAACTTGACATCCGCATCATTCCCGCATTAATATCTGGTGGAGCAAGGGGGAACACTTCAACACAGGTGAGTCGATTTCAATTACATATTAAGTGGCAGAAAACGTACTTAGTAACGTGTGTGTTGGCTGACCTTGTTGGACCATCTTGGATTTGTTCATGCGCTCTCTAAGCTATCGAGGAATTTAACTTTTGCGCCTCTCTCTCGCGTCACCACGTCTACTTAAACTACCCAATGACAAGTCATCAGCTCTGCAAACGCCTAGACTCTCATATTCCGCTATCTATATTTTTTTGTGTACCAATGTAGTATTAGCTATGAAAGTAATTCAAAAGTGCTCAAACAAAGATTTCTGTGGCTTTCAACAGATTATTTTTCGTGATAAACATCATCACAAAAAACACTGGTAAAACGTATCTAACGGTGTCACTAAATTAACATTATTTGTATTTATTTTTGCACCACAAAAGACCCAGAGGCTCAATCACAGCGTCGAATTACGGCACAGAACCCACAGCCTTAAGTAAAATCACATTTAAAACGTTTGGTCTCACGGGGAATCGAACCCGAAACCCTCCATAAATGTAAATGGCGTCTTATCCATTACACCACGGCATTCATCATATTTCGTTATCTGCTAACACAAAAATTCTTGTTTTATTTCACACATAAAACTATGATTTTTTGTAAACACTCAAAAAACAAAAAAGTCTTGTTTTATTTCACACACACAACTATGACTTTTTTCCCGTGCTGTTCGAGAACCGCATTATTCGATATTCACTTATTTGACATTTATTTACAATATTCAAATATTCAATTGATAAATTTAAGTCGATTAATCGATAAAACCATTGAAAGCATTCATGATCGCACGGCTGGTTTTTAATAATAACTGTCGATTGTTGATGATGGTTTATCATGTGATGATTTATCACGCACGGTTGAACCAAGTAACATTGTAACTTGTAGCATAGCACTTTGGGTCAATGTCGTTTGCGTATTTCTTTAGCTAACATTATATAATAAACAGTATTATTCTTTAATAATGTCAACAAACATGCATAAAACTGTTATTATAGAGCAAAGATGAAAAACCTTTTTTCATAAATCTTAATTTTTATTATTTTATTTGCATATTTGTGAATATAAAAATGTTTTGATTTCGTTCTGTAAAATGTATCATAAATTATTATATTGATGTTTTTTGTAGATATTTCTTGATAAAACTCCATAGTTAATGATTAAGATAAAATTGTAAATAAAATTATCAAAAAAACTTCATGGTTTAGTTTTACTTTTATTTCCTGAAGTCCTGAAGATGCCTTCTTAGGCGAAAGCGCTCATTGGTCAAATTAAACAAAAGTGAAACCTAACCAAAGGGTTTATGATTTTATTTATAATTTTATCCAATTAGTATCAATAATTAATCTAAATACACTGCAATCGCTCACTGCGTTTCGCACTTCAATTATATTATTTTTAATTAGCTTCAAACTAAATAACGTTTTTGCTTTTAGCTGTAATAAATAAGAACGTTTTTTATTTATTTCGATCACTTGAGACTTTTCACCAGTGACAAGGTTTCGTCGTGGCCGACTTCATCAGACTGGAAAATTGACATTGATTCATTTTTTTCGCTTACAAACAATAGAAAATAAAACGGCACGCAAACACAAATCAAACAAAAGATTTTTAAAACGATTTTTTTTCAACTAAAAAACAATATAACAAATGTTTAATATTTTTTTGTTTATGACATTACAAACATGCATATTGTGTACATTTGTTAAAAATCAACAAGCTGTCGTCAAAATGCCAATCTCCGTCCTTTCAATACTATTCTAAAATAATCTGGACATTCTTGTTATTGAATTGAAAAATGACACATTATTGCATAAGAACACATATTTTGGTATTACTCAAACATTGTGATCTTTCTAGCTTACATGGCTAAATTCCAAATTAAAAAAGCAAAGTTAAAATTCCGCTTTTTGTAAAATGTATAAAAATTTTTATATTTATGTTTTAAAAACACAAATTTTTTTTTGAAAAATATATGTAGCTCCACTTTGTATTATGAATTATGTCAGTAGAAAAGGTCAATAAATCTTTTATTCTGTCATATTATAACAACATAATTTTTATTCCAAATACTGTGTTTTTTTAGCTTTCAGAGAAGATTTTCAACGTGAAAATAGTTCACAAATATTAGATGTAATCTTTTTCAAGTCATGAGGTACTAATGACTTATTGTGATTTTTTAATCATAATTTTTGTCTTTGAAACTCTTGGCATGTTATTGTGCAAAAAAATCATTAAGGTCATGATTACATGCTTACCTATATCTAAATTGGTATGGAATGGGATTATTGGCTTTATCTAACAAACAACATCTGCCAGGTTTAAGATATTTGTAATTAGTTAAGGGTCATTAAATCGCATAATCAGTAAGACACAACATTATTACAAGTTTGTCTGCTAAGGAATAATAAAAATAAACCTGAAACGTGGCGAACTTGTTACAAAAAATATATATATATATATTATGTATTGTAACTAAGAGACTTAGTTTTACATTTGGTGTTTTGCGTATCACATACTATATATTATGTAATTTATTCAGGAGATTTTCTTTGTGATCAGAATTTTATTACGTAACTCATCAAAGTTTTGTAGTTTTTACTTTGGTAATTAATAATGATTACACTATTTAAATTTTATATTAATATTCTTACTTACTTAAGTTAATGGTGATTTTTTTTTTGTTAAACGGCAAAATTAATTTCCAAGAGTAATTGGTAAAAGATATGAAAATCGTAAACATTCATTAAATTTATAAATAAATAAAATTACACAAAAAAATATTAGCATCTTTTATGGATTTTCAGTCAAGTCCCGATAATCGTTCTAAATACTAAATTCAGTGAGTAACATAAGTTTTTTCACTAGTATGTTTTATTTTTGGCTTAAATTGTGATATTTGTTCCACACCATTGAACCTTTTTACTATTAATTCATTATAGCTATTAAAGAACTTTTTAATGGAGTCCAAAGCTAAGTAATTTAGCTTGGTTGTTGGAATAGTTGTTATTATTTTTGTTTACGAATTAAAACTCCATCTTCACTATAAATATTTTTCCTGTCAAAAAAAAATATGTTTTCGTACAAAATTATATATTTTATTGAAACGTTTTCAAATTATTGAATATTGGTAATAAAATTATCGTTATGGTTTAAATCAGAGTATATGTATTTATTCTAAGGTTTAAATTGAGTTAAATACAAAGTAATGTGTACTTTCAAAATTAACATTTATTATTGGGGCCATATTACGATGGAAACGTAACATAATTATATTTTATTGTCTTTAAAATAAAATCGAATTATCTAAAAAAACAATAAATTGTTTCTACAAATTTAATTTTCAATTGGTTTAAATACGGGTTAGCAACAAAAATATTAAGGATTTTGATAAAAATATACATTATTTTATTTAAATTATTTATTGTCAATTTTTTATGGAATTTCATTGTTATTATGTTATAACTTATGTTTACATAAAAGTTACTAATTAATAATACTTGGTACTTGGTTAAAAATGTACCTATTCTTAAGATAATATTTAGTTTTATATAAATTATTCTTACAATTTATAATGTTTACCTGTCTGAAGATGCTCATTAAAGAATGAAAGCGCTAATTAATCGAACAAATAAGTGGAAGTGTACCAAGTATTATCAATTAGTAGCTTATTTGTAAATATAAGTTATTACATCATAACAAATATACATATTTTTCTAAACAAAATTTTATTTTACTTTATAAATAAATTAAGGTAAATTTGTTAAATTCCTATTGTAATCGGAAACCCTGCATTAAAATGGGGAGTTGTATAAGTAAGACGCTGCCCTACAGTACTGAAAGTAAGTTTCACTCAAACTTCCATGCTCTTTTCTGTAATGTAACCTTGTCAACTCAAAAACCTTATGTTTGTCTTTATAACAAACATGTATATTTTAATTCGCGTGTGGTGTTTTTCTTTTTAATGACAAAAAATTGGCGCAGTGGCAAAGATATCGAGACTTACCGATTTCATATTGACTCCCATGACCTTGTTTAGATAAGACGGCATCTCTGTGAAGAGAGTCAGCTGGATCCAACTGCTTCCCACGTGGGTGATGGCCATTGCCCAAACGGGAATATGAGTCAAGATCTGGAGCCACGGCACCTTCAAAGGCTAGAACAAACAATAGTAACTTACCCAAAAATGACTTAAGAAATTACGCAATAGATCTTGTGCAATAAGACAGAAAAACACAAAGAACTGCTTATAGATATTTTGCGGATTATAAAACAAAGCTTTAGCCACATGGAATTAGATAACAAACAATGACGACTATTATTCTATTGATTGCGTTGAAATCTATTCTATTTTTTAAGGTTTATTTAATTATGTCTATAACTTATTTATTTATCTTAGTTGCTCCATATTTAATACATATTGTTCTCAATTGAACAGTTTTAACACAAAAAACTTATGACAAAAACTTTTTGAATTGCAGTAACCATCTCTTACTTTGCTCTCATCCTTATTTGGTTGCAGTTCTTTTTAGCTTAAGTACTTAATCATTAAACTACTCCTCTTTTTCAAAGCGCTTTACTTGCTTTTAATTTTATGTTCGTGAAATACTTTCATTGTATTCTAATATATCAATATATATAATAGGCAACGTTTGTATGTGTGTTATCGATAGACTAAATAACTACTGAACCGATTTACGTGCGGTTTTTTCCAAAATAATGAGCCTTATATGTAGAGAAAAATTTAGGGGCTTAAATGTTTTATACATCGGCCTACTAGGGTTGCATTAGACGAGATTTTATTCAGGGTGTTCATTAAGCCCTGTCACATCCAAAACCACGATGATCAGTATGAGCAAGAAGACATTTTGGCACATTAAAATATTTATTTAGAACGAATAAAATATCAAAAAAAGCAAATGGTTGCTTACTTCTGCAGGGCAGAAACAAGTAGGGGGAGGGGGGAGTCTGATAGTACGCGGCGCTCCCCTCACTTCTCCCCTGCAGAAGTAAGCACCCATTTGTTTTTATTATTTATTTATATATTTTTTAATTCTTTGTCCTAAATATTTTTTTTAATGTGCTAATATGTCTTCTTGCCTACACTGATCACTGTGGTTTCGGGTGTGATAGGGTTTAAAGAACACCCTGTTTATATATATACGAGTATATTCTCAAATCAAGCAATAGCAAAGCATTGCCGGGTTCTACTCGTTTTTTTCATAGAAATCAAATTTTAAAAAGCTTGTTGACAAGTAACTCGGAATAATTTCAGGGTAAATTTTAATCTTAATGTTTGTAGACAAGTTGTTAAACAGCGTATAAATTAATATTTACTTAACCAAGTTACAATAATTTATGGGCACGTGGATAGCGTCGTGGACTTCTAACGTACGATCTGAGGTTCGAACCCCACTCAACCACAGCCTGTCTTCCATTTTCTAACATGTTTTTTAAGACTAAAAGAAAATTACTACAAAATTGAAATATCGGGGTAAATCAAAATGCCACTTTTTTTTTCAACTACTTAGGCTTTCATATTTCGATCTAAAGTTAAGTTAAAAATCTATGCGTCTGAGTTGATTAACATTTGTCAACACAAAGAAGAGACATTTGCGTTTTTATAACACGGCTAAATAAAGTGTTGATAGAGCGGGGTTTCAACCTAGGACCTAAGTCAGATCTATGACTCCGCGTCACTACAAAGAGACAACAATCCGGTTCAAATATAAGTGTTTACTCCAAAACGTGCTTGTATTTATCGTTTATATTGAATGTGTTGTATTTTAGTTTTTTGCCGTCTTAGTTTTAGTGTCATTCATAATTTGATTTTATTTCTTTAGTTTTTTTTAACTAAAATATAAAATAAATTTACCGCTAGTGATGCTTAGTTTTAGAATATTAGAAAATTTAAAGCAATTAATAATACAGATAACAGTTTATAAGTAAAACGTGTTTATGCAACAAATATATACGAGTGTATCTTTATATATATAATTCCTCTATACGTGTGATGTCACTGAACTTCTAAACGACTTAACCGATTTATGTGCGGTTTTCAGAGAAATATAGATCTTTGCGCTGTGCTTGTTTGTAAGTATTAAAATCTTCAATCTAATATATATAAAAAAAGTAAGGAGCAAACATGTTTTATTCATTGATCTACCTGCAGCTCAATCACAAATTACTATCGACGTGCTAATTAGCGGCGTGATAACAATTTTTGACCGTGGTTGTTTATCATATGCGCGGTCACAATGAAACATCCGTGAAAGTTATCGATCGGGATTATCATATTTTTTTAATATTGTCATACTTCAACTTGATGCTTAGCAACACCTAATATTAAATCTTAAAATTCAAGATATTTACGTTTCGCAACGAATAATCTATCACATATTTGAATTTTACCGGTGAAAATATGGAGAATATTCCTAAACTGTAAGTAAAATAATTTAGTTTTATTTTTTGTTCACAATTTATCATGCTATTTATTTGTTTTGAATCAAATTGAGAAAGCTATTAAACGAAACGATTGTTGAAGGCGTTTGGCGTTTTGCAACGCGACCGCGATAACTTCAGCGTGTTCACAATTGTTCGTTGTGATCGCTCAAGCACGTTTTTTAGCACGTCAATAGTCGTTTGTGATTGAGCCCCTGGGTTGCATTTGAGGAAAATGCATTGACCAAAAAAAAAAAAGATGTTGTTAAAAGTTCATAAAAAAAGTTTGTTTTTGAATGTTTACAAACAACATTTGCTTTTTGTGGATGTCAATCAGATTCTTTCCTTAAATTCCTTATAATTTCTACCCATTTATTTATTTTTACTGGATTATTGGTAATACTAAAATAATATTAAATTCAATACAATTTTTAAAATCGTATTCCTACGTAAGTACATTCCTCTGTTGGTGAGAAGACCGGAGTTTGACGTTTGCAAAAAGAATGCTGTATTTGAAAAAAATATTTATTCTGTTTTGGAATTCAACCATAAATAAGTACCTAGGTACCTACTCAAATGAAATATTTGAATATTAAAAGAAATTGTTTTGGAATTTAATCACAAACAAGTACCTAGGTACCTCCTTATCAATGAAAAGTCGTTTTCCAGGCAAATAACAGGCAAGCCAACGTTCGGGGAGAGCAACGTCTGACAGGTCCGCTAGTCAATAATAAAAAATATTTAATGCTAAAGATTATTTAACCTCCGTAATGTAATAAAGTATGAACATATTTATTTTACATTTTGTTATTACTTACACAGATATGCACATTTATATTATTATTAAATACATTCATGTAATATTATAGAGACGGTAATATTAAAATACCTTGGATTTTCCTTGTTGCCCTAGAGAGATTTGTATGTAGTCTCTTTCTTCCACGCTGATACTTTTGTGCGATTCGGGACTCTCGGCTCCAAAGATGAACCAAATCCCTCCAGTGAGAAGGCTCAGGGCGCCCGCCCCATAGAAAATGATTGGCCAGCCCATGGAACTAGCAGCTAGGAAGCCAGATATTGTCATGGCCAGAATTGTACCGAAATTGGACCCTATAGAGGAAAAAATACACAAAACACTGACATTGATTCGAGTATAAGAAAGATAATTACTTTGAATCTTCTTTATTTTACATAATGTCATATTAATGTTAATTTTTATATTTTACCATTACCAGATTTCACATTTGATTTTTCAATTTTAATTCTGCTATTGCCCACAATTTAAAATTATTATTTCTATTTTTGATACTAAAATTGTGATTTCATTTAGAGAATCTCAACAGAAATGGGAGGGAATGTGAAAGTCTAAGCATTTCCAAGCTTTATGGCCTACTATTAACTAGTTACCATAATCACTTTACACTGTGTCACAATTCTGCCGTTATTAAAACGTCTATTGAATTTATACATATGTTTATTGCATATCCTCTAAAATACCATACTCAATATTGAATTGGCGGAAATGAATTCAAAGCAATAACCTCCAATTTAAACATTTTGTATGAGTTTTAAATATTTTAGAATCTTCTGATTCTTGCAGTCTAACCATGGCATGGACTACAGTAAAAAGTTATTAGTTATCGTCAAAAAAAAATCTATAAAGTTAAATCTAATTTCATGTATCTACTTAAATCTGCATCTAAAGAAATTAGGTGACCTCGAATTGAATATATTTCAAAAATGAATATAATTATATAAATATTTGATTTTAATAGGTTAACGAAAATTCAAGTTAACCATGTAAATCTTTTTTTTTATAATACGGGTCTCGGAGGCATCCCTTATAAAGTAGCAAAGTAATTATATACGTAAAATAACAAAAGTACCATAATTATTATTCTGATTCTCTCACCTCCATAGACATAAGTGCTGATTCGCCCCCTCTCGTTCACTGGAGCCCATTTACCTTGAAGGGTGTGCAAACAGGGTAACATGGAACCCTGAGCTAAACCCTGCATTGCTCTACATGCACAGACCGCCTTCCAACCTGCCTGAAAACAAAACGATGATTCATTACTAAGCAATAAAAAAGGATACATTATCTAAAGAATCTTTTAAAAGTCATTTTGCAATACATTGATGTTAATTTTTCATGAATACATAAAATAATAATATTCATGTAACTATTCACTGTTGGTACATGTTTTAAAATTTTTAAGTAGTTTCGGTAATTTTGAAGATATTTGTTCCCAAAAAATACTTCTGGGGATCAGTTTGCGTTGAGCTGTTACCCGTTTGGTCGTGTGAAATTACTACTCCTTTATTAGTAAAGGAGTTAGCTTCAGTATTATGATAATTATGATAAAAGGTAAATTTTTTGTTTTAATATTTTTGTTTTGTGATTTTAATACCGGTTTTTCATTGATTTTTTGAAATACGAGTATTTCGTTTTTTTTTTTTTTTTTAAGTAAAAAGAAATTTTTGCGTTCTTATGATTTACCCAAATATTTAATTTTGAGGGCCATTTTCAACGAGTTGTAAATAACTCACTATTAGAAAATGGTAACTGGTACAGTGGGATTCGAACCACGGACCTTTGGTCCGTGAGTCTGAGACACTAGCCACAGGACCACAGCCCGATCTAATTCAATCTAATCTTATCTTATCGTATTGAAAAAATAACAACTATTTTATATTGCTATTCTCTGAAGGTCCAAGTTTGTACCACATTTTTTTTATATATTTACTCATATATGGTGGTTTAAGAAATAAAACAAGAAAAATGCCAAATTGTTTTTGAGCTATAAATAACGTAATCCAAGAAGAAAAAGTTTAATAAAAAGTTAAATCTTTGTTTTGGATGGAAGGGTTAAACTAATGCGTGCTGCTTAAATCAAAATTTGCCTTTTTTCAGTAGAGCCAATGAAAGGTTTTAAGATGTGTTTTTGTTTTTTTTATAATCTTTATATATTTATGTTTTTAATATCATTAGATATCTTATTAAAAGCTGCATCTATCCGATTATAAAGTTTTGTGCTAACTATCACTATCACGTCGGGGGTTAAGGGTCATAAGGGCGAAACTACAAAAACACAGTTTTGAGATAAATGATAAAACAGTTTTCAAAAAATAATACCGTCTTTTAAGGGTAACAAATAAAGAAAATAAAAAATACAGTTAATAGAGCATAAAATGTTTTAGAGACAAAAATATGAAACTTTGCTTTCGTCTATATGACCCTAACTTGGGCTTACATTAGTAAATTAACAAAATGATGTAAAAGATGTTTTATTCTTCTGACTTTAAACAAAACGCTTCATTTGTAGTTTCACACAAATTTATCTAGGTAACTACTTATCGGATGAGTTTCATCTTTTTGTCACTAACAGGATATTTTGTTTGGATATCAGATTAGTACTTAACACAAAACAGCATTTTTTGTAGTTTCGCCCTTATGACCCTAAGCCCCCAACGTGTTAACTTCGTTAATCACCAACACGTAAAATGCCAAAAGAGTAGTTGTGCGATTTGGTCATTTATAATGCAAAATCCATGGGAGTCTTTTTCTTATAAAAAATGTGTTCATTTAAAAAACTGGAATTCCAGGATTTTCAATTTGTGGTTCTTTTGAATTTGAGCAGCTATAAATGCGCCGTGTTTTAAATATAAAATACAAATATAGAAAAATACATAAAGGTTTAATCAGTGGTCCCCCGAGGATACAGCTTCTTTTATAATATAATTCATCACATTCACATATAATGTGTATAGTGTTTCCTCATGCAGACTAACAGAACTTTCATCGAAAAGTTTCAGAAACTTTTTAATATAGACCTTTATGATCCACTGGTAGCATCGTGAACTTCGAATCATCATTCTCTCCCCGATTTCTTCCTATGTCCAAATTAAAATATTCGTGTAAATCATGAGAACGCAATATTTATAAACAGGTACTGTACATCTTACGAAAAAAAATATTTTTTTATTCAAAAACATGTTTTTTATGTAATTTTGTTCCTAGAAACTTAGGTCTAATTATATAATAAGTGTAAATTATCCGTGTGAAAATAGACGTTTGTTTCTACACGCATGTTCAATAAAATAATTAAGAAGCAAGTATGCACCCATAATGGTTCACGATTGATTCTAATAATTTGTTCAAGTAATAATATTTAAAAATGCTTTAATCCAATTTCATTTAACCAAAGTAACTCTCATGCAGTGATTTTGTTTACTTAGCGTCTAATTTTTTTTTTTAAAGTAACAATTTTTCATGATTTAAATTGTGTGTGAATCATAATTTCCCAGTCCCAGTCTGAAGATGCCATATGTGAAAGCGCCAATTGGTCAAACAAAAAAGTGGAAGTGTAATAAGAATTTTTAATTGGTTACTACTAAAAAGCTACTTATGCTAACGATCTGGTGTTAACTCATTTTATATTCATTTACTCGTATACCGACTTTTTTTATATATTTGGTATGCTGACATACATACATGTATATAAATGTATTTAAATGTATATGTTTCTTGTTATTTTTATTTATCTTTTTACACCTATGTCAAGGTTTTGTTTTTTTGATGTTTGTATATCTTACTAACTCATTATATTGTAAAAGGCACTTGCGCCGTATAATAAATTAATTACAAATAATAATATTTAAATATAAGTCATAAAATACATGTATAGTCGAATAATTTATACAGCGCTATTTTTTGAGAATCACTTTAAATCATAAAAATGTAATTCCATCAAGAATTTTAAATAAATAATATAAGTATTAAACATTTTGCATACATACTAGTTTTTACTGTATTTGGGAGAAATTGTTATTGATTTTTTTTTTGTTTCG
Organism: Micrasema longulum; assembly: GCF_059751315.1. Taxonomy (NCBI): domain Eukaryota; kingdom Metazoa; phylum Arthropoda; class Insecta; order Trichoptera; family Brachycentridae; genus Micrasema; species Micrasema longulum. The sequence continues at coordinate 138,876 of NW_028279032.1, forward strand.
CAATAAAAAATTCCCGATGGAATTATATTGTTTGGGAATAAAAAGTAGCCTGTATCGATTGCCGGTCTTTCAACCGATCCATCGTTGTATCTTATTCTGATTTAATATTAATTCATTTTTCAATTAAGAATTTTCCAGAGAACGTGATATTTTTTACGGGATGAGAAGTAACATATTTTACTTCTCAGTTTTCCAGCTATCCCTGTGCAAAAAATTAAGCCGATTGGTAACTCTATTGTGATATGAAGAAAACAGAAATAAACAGTCGAACACACTGTCCCATTAACAATAATAGTAAGGATGGATACAGTTAATGTGCTTATATAAATAGAGTTAATGTTAAATATTTCTAGTCTACAAAAACGTAGAACTAATATTGACTCCATATATATGTTCGGCATACTAAATGGTATAATCGATGTTCCATCATTACTGGGACAAGTACAATTCAATATTCCGACTCGTAGATTGAGAAACAATGAAGTACTGTTCATCGATCAGCATAGAACAAACTATGGCCTTAATTCTCCAATGACCCGTCTTTGTCGTAATGTTAACTCAAGACAAGATGTGGACTTTTTTGGTTTAAGTTTACAACGATTTAAACGAGCACTAAATAAATAGTCCAGATCTTGTCTCGATGTCCCTTATGTTTGTCAATGCTTCTTTTCTTTTTTTCAAATGTTTAAAACTATTCTTTTATTGTAATATTTAAACCTTATAAATTGTATACATGGACAATGTCCGTTAATAAATAAATAAATAAGGGTGGGTGAATTTCATTTACGCAATTTTTTCCTACCTACCCAAAGTATTTGATTTAAGAATATAAATTCTAAATATAAACATATTGTACTAGGTGTAATAGAATCGTTTAAGTTTTTATTATATTCAGAATTAAAATACTGATAAAGTATATATTTTTCAAAAGAAACCTAAAAATCTACTGAATTCGCAAACCATCAGACAGAAACTAATCATAATTCAATAAAGACACTAAAATAAAGGTCTTCGTGTTAAAAATAAAATATTAAAATTAGACAATTTCGAAATCACAGAAATTAAAAAAGCGATTCATAAAAAGAGAAAAATAATAAATAATCAAATAAACTAAATTTACTTCAGTTCTCTTCTGTCTAGTTTTAAAGGTCGTATCCATTTTACATTACGCTTCCAATCTCTACAAGACATGATGACTTGATTATATTATGATTTTATTTAGTAAATATGTTTCATTCGTTAAGTATACCTTGATAAAGAAGCTCGTATAGCTTTGAAAGCGATGCGCGGTGGGTAGAAAAAAAAGTTGTTTTATTTATTTTATTAATAATCTACTATTTACTATGAGGATAAGGTTGGGTAAAAGTGAGAAAGAAAAAAGGAGAGGAAAGAAAAAACTCGAATATTCAGATAGTGATATTTCTATCATGATTATAATGTTAATAGAAAATAAGCGTCTCCGATATTAGTGAATAGATTATTCCACAATCGATCAGCTACTAAAGTAAAAATTAAAGGAATGTGATTCTTACATTTTTTTTTGAACTTCAAATTTGCGATGCTATTTTGTTGTTAAGGTTTATCCACGTTTTTATTTTTAATTTTTTAAAATTTTATTTTAAATTTTATTTTTGCACCACAACAGGCCAGGAGGCCCAATTACAGCGGTGAATTACATCACAGAACAAACGTCTTTGCCAAAAACAACATTTTTGTAAATATGAAAATCTCAAAGCAGACGAAAGCACTTTTCTGAATTTGACATTTCCATGCTATTTTCGCAAGGAATTTTGTATATTTTTATGTTTTGCGAAAATGGCTAATTTGTCAAAAACTAATCATTTCCACATTTATTTCAACAGAGATGTAAAACATTTTTAAAAAAGGAAAATGGAAGTCCAGGCATTTACAGGGCTAATGAAGAGTTGAGGAAATGTGGATGTTCAAACATGGGCAGAATGGTGAATGTTACACAGTGTGCAAAATGGCCACTTAAACCAGCCAATGACAGGTCATAAGCCCTGTAAATGCCTATACTTCGCTTCTCAAAAATGTTTTCCCTCTCTGTTGAAATAAATTTAAATATGAATAACTCCCTAGGGAGGAAATCCAGCCAGTCTGCAAGCATTTGGACATACTCAAACATTTTTGGACTAATTATTTCTATCATGTGTCCAGCTATCCTCAATTAGACGATGTTAAGAGTGACCTTAGATTTTTTGTAGAGGAGCAGCTCTTGGTGCAACCTGACCCTTCACCACCCATTCTTTTTTATTGGCCATTAAAACGTGGTTTTATCATTCCACTGGCCCATTTTAACATTCACGGATTTTAATTTCAGGACTGGATTCTTAAATGGAAAAAAAATGTGAACGCAATTATTGGTCTGCCTAAGATAAATTGATTTCGCACGCTAAACCTATTCAGATTCTCGAGAGGCACCATATTACTTTGGAATGACGATAAAGTTCAATAATTACCGAATACGGAAGATATATTCTTCCGGGAATCAGCAATACGAGTGGCCATGGAAACCATAAAAGATAAAAACTCACGTCTACGATAAAATTTGATGTTAAAAGATAAATACCACATTTTTGTTTTTTTTTTTAATTTAAATCAATGACAAACACAATAACATTTTTGAGTTAAGGATTGTATAAAACATTTCAATCTTGAGTTACAATTTTTTTTTTTTAATAATAACAATAATGTGTAAAATGACAAGTTTGTTAGTGAAAGCACTCTACTTTTTTTATATTTCAAATTTATAAAAAGAGAATCTATTTTATTTTCAATGTTACTAATTTTTACTACCGACTTTGAAAAAACTGGTCATTTATAGCGTGGTTCTACAGAAGAACGCCAGGAATCAAATGTAAACACTACATTATTTATTTACACAATGATAGATTTATCGGGCCAGAGTGTAAATCTGAGTCAAGTATAATTGATAAGATTAAAAAGGGTCTCTGAGATGGTTTGGTCACGTAGAACGAATGGACGACGAAAGAATGGTAAAACAAGTATATATTAACATTTTACAACAGAGATGAAGAACATTCAAGAGAAGGTAATATAGAACATTCACCAATCTGCCCATATTTGAACATCTGTATTCCTTCAATTCTTTCATCTGTTGATGGTTGTGAAGTTAAAGAGCTGAAACCTTTATTTATGCGGATGAGATTCATCTAATTGAATTATTTCACCTACATACTAGGCAACGCCTGAAAATGTTATTTTTTTAATTTCCATACTTCTTCATGGACCAGGTGGATTTATGAACAATATTTTGAGTTTGTCCAAATTTTTGTAAACAACGACTGGATTCAAGTCCCTGGGGAGATGTTTATATTAACATATTACAACAGAGATGAAGAACATTTTAGAGAAGGTAATATATAAGTCTAGGCATCTACAGGGCTTATGACCTGTCAATGGCTGGTTTAAGTGGCCACTTTACACACTGTGCAGAATGGTGAATGTTACACAGTGTGTAAAGTGGACACTTAAACCAGCCATTGATAGGACATAAGCCCTGTAGATGCCTTGACTTTATATTACCTTCTCTAAAATGTTCTTCATCTCTGTTGTAATATTTTTATATATTATTCTTGCTTTGCACAAGTTTCCTTTTTAAATAATTGAATATATAAAACAGAAAAACTTACAAATCCCGCTGCCCACGGGGTCAAAATGGACATGACTCCGTTTGCAGTCATGGCAAATGTCAAAAGGAATTTTGCTCCGTGCTTGTGGGCGATATGGCCCCCTGGAATCTGCATGCAAAGATAACCCCAAAAGAATGAACTCAAAATTACGTCTTGGATCTGCTTGGGCCAAGGGAATACCTGTAGAAAAAAATCTCATTAGCTTTTTTTCAGTTTCAGTGCTACAGAACAGCGTTTATTTTACAATTAAAAAAATACATACAGGAATTTGTTACCCACTAAATCTAAAGACTTGGTGGGACACATTTTTTTTATGGCAGGTTTATGTTACATTTATTTTATTTATATTTTACAAATTTATTTATAAACAGGCACTAAAGTATCTAGAAGATATTTCTTCAGTTATTTTTTTTTTCATTTGAAGATCTTTCATGTTAATGATGGTTTGTGGGAGATCATTGAACAATCTTGGAACAACGCAATTTAATGTTCGCTCTCCGAAGTAATTTGTAATTCGGGGAACAAACAGGGAGCCCTTAGTTTTTAATCTAGAGTTGTGAGTGTGGGAAACTCTGTTTTTGTATTCCGGATCAACAAAGTGATATTTAATCAATTTGCTTTGAGATCAGATATTCAAAAAAAATGTTCTTGTTCAAATCCAACTAGTCTCTTCCTTAAGATAGATAATGACGCCTATGAGTAAAAATTCTCGTTTGTATTTATACAACGTTTTTGTTTTGTTTTTCCACTCTTCATTTTTACCCGCAGCTTTGCTTACGTGGTATTAGGGAGAAATTATTTAGGCAATGAATATTTCCCGATGGAATGATATATTTTATCGGGACTAAAAGTAGCTTGAAATTCCAACTATCGCTACGAAATCAATACGATGATCCGTTAGTCACAGCATCATCATTCTGTTCACAAATCCAAAATCCTACAAAAATAACCAAAACGACAAAAAAACCAAACTAACCATAGATAAAAATTCCATTCAACTATTCATCCATGATATATTTGACATAAGGTATAGTTTATATAAATTAACTCTTTTGAATTTGAAATTTTGATAAAAATAAAATATATATTAATATTTTAAAGATGGTGAACTGTAACTTACATTTGTCAAGCTATTGTTTTTTATTAACCCTTACTTAATTTTTAAAATTTTAGCTGCTTTCTCTTTGCTTTTTTTAAATTCTTGTATATTTTAGTGAGCTTATTGGATTCTTATTTTTAACTTTAAAAAAAACAATTTTTCTCCTTAATTTAGATTTTATTATTTTGTATTTTTTTGTTCAATGTAATTGTGATTAAAGATATACCTAACTGTCCTTTTTTTTAAAATAACTCTAAAAAAAATGATTGTGAAACATTTTTCGTACTTTTAAATTTTTATTTTCCTTTTAGTGTTTTTTTTATTTTTATTCCTTATAATGACTTTTTATTTTTTTACACAATATATTAGCGTTTTTATTGAATGAAACTATTGTGATATAATATGTACATATAAACTATATATGCTTTTTTTTCCTCTATTACTATATATACTGTATTGAAGTGTTTATTTCTACACAATATATATTTTTTGTAAAGTAAAATGCGCTACGTGCCGTGTATATTAATAAATAAATTAATTCATTAAATTATGGAAATTTCATGAATTCATTTCAAATCTATTATTTTTGATATCCCACCTTACCGTTTACTAATTTTCAAATAATATTGCTCATTGTTGATATTTCATAGTAAGAATGCGCATGCTATAGAGAAGCCCTCACATTATGGGGCTATTAAGTATTAAGTTAGCTACAGTTCTCAGCAAAACAATGGGCCGTACTCAGGTCGAGAATTGCCAAATCGATATTCATTTGCATTGTAATTATTTTTAAATATGAACACCTTTGACGCTCCTACTGCTGCAACTGAACAAACTGCAATTCACCATTGTCGATTTATATTTATTGTAACGAGTAAATATTAGAGTTATTTACAAACAAAGCCAAGCACATCGACAAAAGCGTCCGTTATGCGTCTGTTGTCAAACAAAATAAAATGGCCCCCAGCAGAGTGAAGTTGTCGCTTACCAAAAATATGTAGCGGTTTTTTTATATGCAAATAACGATAGGGCCTCTCTATAGCTAGCGCATTATTAATCTGAGGTAGATATAATTTAGTTTTTCATCATATTTTTTTTTATTCGAGATGAATAATAAGTGTTTTTTTTTTATTTCTTATCTTGTTGGCATGCAAAAAATATGTTGATCGGTCGCTCCGCTGAGACGTGTAGGAAACATACAAACAAACAAACACACTTTCGTAATTTTGATATAAGTATGTACATATAAAGGAACTATTTTTTATTAGTTTTAAGTGTAATATGTTTTTTTTAATGGAGTGTTTGTGCTGTTATGATAACAAATATTTCTAGGATATCGGATAGTAAATGGACGAAAAAAACATAAAAGTTCATATATTCGTCGGGCGTCGTTCTATAGTTATCATAAATATTTTAATAGTTACATAAAATATAGTGAATTTCATCATCCAGTGCCCAGATTTTTTATTTTTTTTATAAATCTTTGCGTTTTTATGATTTGCCCAAATATTTCAATTTTGGGGGCTATTTTCAACGAGTTTAAAATAACTCACTATTAGAATATGGAAAGCAAGTTGTATTAGAGTGGAGTTCGAACCTCGGATCTTTGATTCGTGAGTCCACGACACTACCCACGGGACCAAGACATCCTCATCGTATCAAAGGTAGGTGTCCATTCCATGTTCCAATTCTTTCTTTAAATATTCCCAACCTTTTACAAAACTGAAAGAAATTCGTTTTTTTCGGTACAGTCCGCTTTTCGTTAACAGCTGTATACTCAATTTAATGATACTCAAAAACCATATTATGAGCATTTATTTATATCATCTGTTATTTGATAAAACTGCTAATTGTTCAGTAATTATTTAATTACCCTGCTAAAGTGTATAATTAAATACAAAACAATAAGATTGTAATGACCTAAATAAATAAGATTTAAGAAAGAAATACTTACGCATCTCACAGATTAGAATTACTTATTAAAAATTGACTACGACCTTTAGGAAAAAAAATATTTCATGTTTTGTTGTGGTGGGCATTTACTAAAACCATGACCGTGGTTTACATATTTTAACAAGTATGAAAACTTGTGTCATAAATAAAAAAAATATTAAATGACGACTCTAATGTATGAGAGCAAAGTTTGGAATTGGAAAAATGATTAGGAAAGTAGGTTAAATGCTGTCGAAATGCGATCTCTCGGGCGAATGTATGATAGGTGCACAAATGTCGAGATCCGTAAACTGTGTAAGGCTGAGACTTGCATTATCGACAGAATCAAGAAATAGGTGCTGCGTTGGTTTGGACATGTAGAGTGAATAGATTGCGAAAGAACGGCTAAAAGGATCTGCTATGCGAATGTTGACGGATGCAGAAAACGAGGAAGACCGAAAAATATATGGCACGATCAAGGCCATCAAATACTTCAAGATTGACTTGTCGAGAGTGATCTACTTGGATAGATATTTGAATTTCAAAACACATTCTCAATATGTAACAAAAAAAAATCATTTATTGGAAATGTAATGGATATAAAAAGTAGTATTCCTATATATAAAACAATAATTTGTCCACACATAAATTACTGTTCTTCCATTTTTCTACCATGCAATGAAGGAGAAATTAAAAATATACAAATTCTTCAAAATAAGGCAATGAGGATTATACTCAAAATAATTATCTTTTCTAATGTATAAATAATGCACAAAGAAATTGGCTTGCTAATAAACAAATTAAATATTATAATGTAGCAATTTTTATACGTAAAACAATTAAGGGGATGAATGAAATCAAAACAATAATAAAATATAACCAACAATATCATACATATGAAACAAGGGAAAAAAAGATAAGATGAGGAGAAAAACAGAATCTTAAAACTCGTAACTTGTACAAGGGATTGGAACTTAAGGTGAGGAAAGTACATTCTAATCTCAAATGCGGAGAATAACCCGAAGGTGAAGACAATAGAATGTAATTTCCTCACCTTAAGGTTTGTCTCTGCATACGGGTATGAAGCTGTACAATGAGTTGCCTGAAGAAATAAAGGAAATAGAAAAAAATCCAAATATTTCAAATTAATTTGAAAAAATTTGTTTTTGAGAAATTTTGATAAAAAAAGATTGTATTGTTATTAAAAGTTTATATTAGTTCTTAAGATGTTATGAACTAACTTAATAAAGCATAAATTAATAAATAAAAGAGTAGGAATAATCGGCGTGCGTGCATGAGAAGATGTATGAATGTAGAGGAAGCGAGTATATATACAAAGACAAAGTGATATGGCGTTCTATCCTCTCTGCCTATCCCTACGAGGAAACGGCGTGATAGTTTGTTTCTATTGTTGTCAAACGACGAACAAAAATATCGAAACAATAGTTTCTTCAGAGTATATTTCACCATCAACCACAAAATTATAGGATGGAGAGGAACATGTAAAATTATAATTGAACCAGTTTCTAAAACGCTAATACACTTGTTAAGAAAAGCCAATTAAAACCTTATCAATATATAACCGACAGACTTTTTACAGAGTTCCCAGATATCGATTTCATCATCATTTCCCTATCTACACTCAGTGGTGCATAGAGCACTGAATGGGAACATCAAATGCAGCGTACTTCGATCATCTGCTACATCAAGATTAAAATCTTATGGTTTAGGTATCAGTCCATATATAGTGAAATATTGCAGTTAAAAATCACATTTATATCAATTATTTCACTGTGATTCTCTCAAAAATCGAACCCAGAACCTTAAGCATGATTGGCGGACATGCCAACCATTTACTACGAGGCGGAATTATCTCTATTTGATTTCCACTATTAGAATTTTTACCCAAGACTAGCCGTCGAGTCAAAACCTCTCGTGTAGGATTCTGGTTCCGTTTACAAACCAAACTTTATTTTACGAGTATATTTGCCCGGAAAAGAAATATAAAAAAACAACTAAATATTAAGACTATTTTTTGACACTTCCCTTAAAACAACTGACAGACACAATGACAGAAAACAGATACATATTATATGACACAAGATAAAGGAAATACAACACTTGTACTACCAGAAGCAAAAACAAATTACTATGGATAGTATTAAATAAATTTTCTAGCACCCAAAATTTATAACTAATGTATAGAGACATCGTTAAATAATAAAAAATGAACAACGTGTTTTAAACTGTAGTCCAGAAATTGATAGACAAAGGACAAGAAAGGAAGCTTAAGAACATATCCATAAATACTTCCGTTATAATCAATTGTTTTGCATTCTTCTTTTGTTATTTTACCAACGAAAGTAAAGAGACATTGAAATTAACACTTTTAAACTTGCCTGTGAGTCAGTGTAGAGCCTACAACTACAAAAAAACATATCTCATAATGTAAAAAAAGTGTATTAACTACATTACTTATGTATTTTTTGTTGTTGAATTTTCTAAAATTATCAAGAAATTCAAAACGAGTATTTTGCCACAACACCTTCAAATTTACTTCCCTTCTTACAGCCATTTTCCTGCACTCGTTTCCAAAAGCGTATATTTTTTAATGAACTCAAATATTTATCATCCTGATATTCTAATAAACGTTGGCTACATAGTGTTGAGTAAATAACAGCTTTTATCGATACTATTCCTGGCCGATTACCTTTCATTTCCATCCTTCCCGTTACCCATCCTTATGGTACCTACCTAACATCAAGATAGAAGAAACTCAAAATTAGAAGATTCGGATTTAGAACGAAAACAAAACAACATTTTTAACTTCACATAAAATCGGATTTAAAGTGGTTGGTTTTGTCGCGCGTCGTTGAAAGCATTGTTACATTTTATAGTTCAATATATATCAAGTATACATCAAATAATATAGTTCAAGTTTAACATTCAGATCATATTAAAGGTAAGTATCCATTCCATGTTCCTATCCTTTCTTCAAATATTTCCCTATAACAAAACTGAATGAAATTCATTTTTCATTTACAGTCCACCTTTTCGTTAACATTTTGGTCCTTTGAGCCGGATCGGATAAAAAGTGCTTGGATTCGTCGCGCGTCGTGGAATACATTGTTAAATTTTATAGTTCATTTTGTCATCCAGTGCCCGAAATCGAAAAACATTAACATCGTATTAAAAGTAAGTATCCATTCCATGTTCCTATCCTTTCCTCAAATATTTTCCTATCTCAAAACTGAATGAAATTCGTTAATCATTTACTTTGATTGGATATTGATCCACACAAGAGTTAAAAAAAACAAGCTACCTACAATATAACATGCTAATAATGTAATTAATTAAAATTTGTATCAAGTACAAACTGGAAATTATTAAACATTGATCAGCAGAGGGTGTATTTATGTTTTGCTTTTTTAATATGGCTTAGTAATTACAATAATTATCGATTAGTTATGCACCTGTCATATATCCGTGTTCACTATCATTTATTTTTTACACTTTTTTTTACTATTTAACACAATATGGGTTCTTTTAATAGGCACGATCACATTGTTTACATGAGTTCTCGCCCTAGGTACAATTTATGACCCTGCTTAATAAACCCTGAGATAAGTCAATCCAAAATCAATATCTAAAAAGATAATGGATTACTCTTTGGAATATTCAACAAAGGCGTATTTCCGTTTGGTTACTTGTTTACATTGTTAACAGTCTTTAGAGTGTAAAGAATCATTGAAACCAACTTTTGGTCTGACTTGCAATGTCAAATAATCAAGGCGATGTCGACCAAAATTGAAACAAAACATATGAAATGCAACATCATTCTATAAAACATGAACACCTTTTTATTTCCAACTTGATATCTTTAATTGTTTATGTCTTGTGACTGCGGAAAGGCTTCAATGCACTTTTTATTGTTCTTTTTAACCTCGGAAGTAAAACTTTCAACTCTAAAGTTGTAAACCTACCTGACTTGCAGCCAATATTTTCATCATTGTAACTTGTTCGCTTAATCGTTTATGTCCTGATCACTTAAGTGCTTTTATGATTCAAAATAAATCATGCAAGTTTAGTATGTAATAAATATATGATATTATTTAAGTTCTAGGTTTCTAGGTGGTTAGAGCATAGCTATCTAACACGATTTACATCTGTTGATGGCCTTGTTGTACCAAAATTTTAAAATAAATATACACAACGTACGTAGGATTATATTGTTATAAAAAAAATTAATTTGTTGCCACTTGACATGAAAACATGTAATAGTAAAAAAAATCATTGTTTTTATTACATAAGTGGTTAGTAGACAGAACGCTCCTATATTGATTTATTATTTATGTAAAACATGTTTTTTTTATCTCTCATTAAATACATTTTTGTTATTTTCTTAGGTTAACCTTTTTTTTGTTTCTTTCTTATTTTGTTTACATTTTTCAAATCTTAACTTTAATAGGTACTTATAATTTTTCTTATTATTTTTATTTATTCTGTAGGTATTAATCGAAATTTTTGATTTACTTTGTTTTATTTTTTTTTCTTGTTTTGATTACATTTATGAGCACACACTATTTAAATATTTATTTAATTTTTTTCTTATATTTAAAATATATTCAAGTAAATTGCAAATCTTTAATTTTAATTGTATTATTTTACTCTATTTTCTTACTTTCTTTCCACTATTTTTATGTATATTATTTTATACGTATACAGTATTGTGTCTGTACTCTTTTTATTTGATTACCAATTAAAACTTATTTCCGAGCACCCGATGACAAACTATTATTGAATAGTTTATCGGGACAAAATATATTTTCATACTTTGTTTTCTTTATAATGTATTAATATTGTAATAATGTTTATATTTTATTGAATAAAGACTATAAAAAAACCTCTATTATCAATCGGATATGACGAAGATACACTGTTTTTTAGGGTGTTTAAATATTTTTTACATTCGATATTTTATCTTCGATTATACTTATAACTAACACAAAAATTAACGTAATAAATATGTGACAACTCAGGGGTGAACCATTAACAATACAATACGTGTCACCAGGGTATATTGGGAGAACGTCACGTAGTTTTAATATTCGCATTAAAGAACGCATGAGATGTTTGAATAATAATAATATTTCAGAGCTCGCCAATAATCTCATAAATTCAAATAACGATTTTAATAAGGATACAGGAGTCAAAATTTTACATTCAAATAGTAAAAAAGGACATAAATTTAAAAACATGGAAGTGATTCAAATAAAAAAGCTTTAAAAATAATATTCCCCTAGTAAATAATCAAATATCTATTCAATATAGCCTACTTTTTGATTTAAAAAATAACCAAACGTGTAACGCTTAACCACTTAGCCCTTCCCTTTCCCAGCCTTTCCTCCACAAATTCTGCGACATATCGCTTAATATTACTAACCTAATTTCGGTGGACACACCTTTTGGTAAGAAACAAATCTATCAGCTTTGAACTTTAAGTTGGCAAAAGGTAATAGTGCGTCTTCCCGTTATTGTTCTGAGATTGATAGTGTTTATATAAGGAAAGGTGAGGTAAGTGTTTTATTTGATGCTATTTCTTATGCAATCCTTTGAATATATCCATATTCTAATGTGTTAGGATGGTTTACCATGTTATGATATAACTAAATCTGAGTATTATTTTTACTGGGGTCGTAGTTGTCATTCACTGGTAATTCTGCTATTTTTTTAGAGTGATATTAATTATAATTGTAATACTCGTATTTCAATAAAAAAGTAAAAGTACTTTTTTAAAAGTAAAAATTACTGTGTTTTTTATTGTTTTCTTTTATTTTGTACGCTTAAATAATGAAATTTATACCTTTAATATGGATTTCACTACAAACTGAACCTTAAACGGTCATTCATTGGTGCTTTGACCCTATTTATCCTACGGCGAAGGTAAAGGTGATAGTGTATTTTAGTATTTGCATGTTGGTGTAGTGAGCGTCCTGACGAAGAGACGGGTACTTCTCAAAACCGGTAGACATAAACAGTCGTAAGTCATAAGTGGTTAAATACTTTTATTTAATAACATTAATTAGTGACGTTTTTTTTTTTTGTTTTTTTTTTTTTTTTTGCACCACAACAGGCCATGAGGCCTAATTACATGTAAAATACTATGAAAATAAAAAATATTTTTTTAATTCAATACACTTGCATTTACATATGTACTATCAATTTCATCTAACTATACTTCAATGCTTGCAATTTCAGCAGAAATATTATAATTGTACAGAGGTTTATTGGAAACACTATTGAAAAAAAACAAATAACATAATATGAGTAGCTTCTACTTCGACCGGATTCAGCCAGTGGGATATTTTGATATTATATCTCAACTCAAAAAACTGAATGCGTGTGTGATTTATAAAAGTTATTTTGTCGTGATACTAAGATAAATATTATCAACGAGCTTCAGGTGATTTTTCACGAAAATGGTTCATTATAAATTATCCTTTATCACAATCAATAAAAGATACTATGTCAAATTGAATAGTAATAACTTTTAACTAAGGGTCATTACAAAAGAGCGTTTTTTATAAGAAGCTTTAAATCAGATTTAAGTGGAAATTAATAAATGCTTTTGGAACTTTGAAATAATTTCAATATGGTATTATCACTCGGGAGAAATATCGGATTTAACCTACTCTACAATTAAAAGTTTTTTTAATGATTCTCCTAGTGTTTCTATAAGCCCTTATAATGAATATTTTCATTCATTATTTTCATTTGGAAAATAAGGTCTTTCGAAAACGATCGTTTCGTAAGTTGGTAATAAATTTTGTCACAGAAGTTCACGAGTAATGCATTCATTTTAATGTTGGTAAGGCTACAGGCCACATATAGAAATATAAGGATAGTTGTCCGTGCGTATTTTCTTAAGCCCCCCCCCCTTACTCACTCTAGTTCCAGGCACTGACAGATGAAAGTAAAAACGAATTATATCTTACATCTCGAACTTCTTTTATTATTTTATGGTTTTCAACTTCTTCTAAATTAATTCAATTTACCATGAAAATTATAAATCACAACTCGTAGCATTTTACAAGTGACAGGACGGCGACGCTGTAAATGTAAACAAACGACGCATAGAAAAAAGAATCTATCTAAAATACTCAATCAAATCCATAGACTTTGATGAAAAAAATCCGATGACATCACAAAACATCCGAAATCGTCATACTTGATGACGTCACGAATTGTTTGTTTTCGGCACCATTCAAATTACTAGGATTTAATCCTTTATATATCCCTTATTTCTTAACAGATTTTGATAAGAATAGTACCGATTGGCTTGTGATTTTTTAGATTAATTTATTAGCCAATAAAAAAAATAATTGCCTATTCTGGGCGCGTCAATGTTAAAAAAGGGTTTTACTGGACGAGGACCGGAGTTATTTATCAATATAACTATTTCAATACAGAGTTCATTATACGTCTTTTTAATTTCGATACAATTATTGTAGTTTATTTTTTATAAGGTGTTCGCTGACTACTACACCCTACACATGTTTTAAATGTGAGGATGGTTATTTTGATATTCCTCCACGTAGCTAGGAGGAAAATTGGCAATCTAGACTAGAAATAGGTTGCCCATGTCTGGTCTAGAAAACGTAACTTTTACTCAATTAAAATAAGTCTAATGAAAATTTAAACAGAATACAACAGCAAAATAATGACAAATAAAAACAAGGAATTGAACTTTTATATTTAAACTTCACGTTGTCAAACTACGAGAATATTCCCATCAGTTTATTTGTCATCTGCATTTTTGCAATATGTATCGTGATTATTTTTTTTAATCTGCAAAATATATACTCGACATTATGATATTCCTCAAGCCGCGACAAATGTTGATAGTCAAACATCGCGTACCAGTTACGCTCGATTTTTGATGATCTTAAAATGTCGCATACAAATCAATATCGATTGTCAAATGTCGTGAGTTGAAATCAGATATGGACGACAAATATTGAGTATGTTCATAGATACCTCGATTGTGTGCGATTCGATATGTCACCGTGTTCAAATGGCGGGTAGCAAGAAAATAACGTCTCTATTCATTTCTTTTTCTTCCAAGTCGGTCCCTCAATACTGAGGATCGTGACCACCATCAACACTTCTGATTAGTCTGTGCTCAGCCCGACGAATCGACGCATCAAATTTTAGCCCTGTAGCCTCCTTTATTTGGTCAGTCCATCTACTCTAGGGGTTCTACCCCGGCTTCTCCTAACTTCAACTCGGCCGAGAGATTACAGCTTTTTCTTTTCCATTCATTTAAATGTTCCTTGCGATCTTGTCTTAACCAAATACGAAGGTTTATTGATATGCTCCACTCCTGACCTGCTTCGAGTTGACCAGTCGAGCTGATGTGTATGCATTATGTAGCCTAGTATGCCAACTTGTAAAGTACCGAGCGACACGTTGAAACTTAACAACGTACCGCTGACTACTCCAAAATTCTGCAAGGTGCTGTTCCATCAGGACAATATTCCAGCACACAAGACGTTAGTGTCAATGGCTGCTATTCACAAAGCTGGATTCGAATTAGTTGAACATACCTACCGAGTATTTATTTATTTATGTTAACACTTTATATACATACACAGTTTACACTTTATACATAAGGGCGGACATATTGCCTTAAAGCAATTTCTTTCTACCGTTTAATTTGAGAAAATTAGTGGTATATGAACGTATTGTAAGTATGTAATAATAATTTCACTATTAAACGAAACATTAATACGTACTTTTTTTATTAGATATGGAAATTGACTTAATATTTACACTACGCTATGATGAAGAGAGGAAAACTCAAATATTCAGGAAGTAATATTTAAATTTTGATTCGAATGTGAATGAAGAAGGGGGGCGTCTTTGATATTAATGGGTAGATTATTCCACAATCGAGCAGCTACTGCTTTAAAAGAGCAGGCAAAAACATTTATTTATTTATTTATTTAAAATAAACAAACAGTGGACAATGATATAACAACTTTTTTTTTTAAATACAGATTTAAGACAGACCAGCATAGTTTCTAAATAAAAATCATACATATTATTAAATTGTGTAACAACAAAAGGATGTGTTTATGTGTATTTGTATGAGAGTAAGTGTAGATATGTGTTTATGTGTATTAGTGTGGGAGTAAGTGCTCAAGTGTGTGCATCATTAAATAGTAAGTGGGATTGTATCGCAACCAGAAATAATAAATTAAAGGGCATGTAAAATATATCAATAGATGAAAAAAAAAAACAAAATAGTTTGAGCAAGAACGATAGAGGAAAGAATGTTGTGCATAGTTAGTGCTACAGACTGGCAGATGGAATAAATACTTATTTCTTCTCACGCAAAAGGGGACCTTTAGATTAATTTTGGAGAGTAGGATAAAAGAGTCTTCTTTATTATTTAATAATTTGTGTAAATAGCATAATTCAGATACAGTGCGTCTATTTTCAAAGGGAAAAAATCCATTTTGTTTGGCAGATTGGCTGTGATTTAGGGCGGTGAATGGGTATTGAAAGTTCTCTCGTTACTAGAACGATGAGATAGCCCATACCATGATAAAAGTTAGAATAGCTCTCTCAGATTAACAGGCGAAGTGGATATTCCCAAAACACGGGGAAATTTTGCGTGAAGATAAATGTTTAGATAACGATAAGGTAATGTGCTGTGAAAATGAGTGGTTGGAAGGGGTCGGATAAATGTTCTACGAAGAAGATATAGAAGTGTTGGAGCATTGCTGGAAGAAGTGAATACAACTCCAAGGGGACTATATAAAAAAGTTAGTAATTCTTATCCATTTTGTAATAGGTCAGAGGTGGAACACATCCCTCATATTTTCAGAAATTTTAAATAAAATTTATTAAAAATAATACAAATATTTGACTTACTGGGACATCATCTTTAGAGGACTTTTGGTCTGTCATGGCGACAATAGCGACACTCATTATTACTCTCATCCCGTAGGCGACTGTCAGACAGGTGAACATCAGTAAAGCCTGGACATGTCGAACACCGAACCCGAGCTCTTGAACAAACAAAAAACAGTCAATTTCACAAACTACACCAGTGGGTTTAAGTTAAAATTAGGGCTGCCAGACGTTTTCCTAATATCTTCTCCCGCTGGCTATACTACTAATGGTAATCGGGTCAGTTAAATCTTGGAAAAAGTGTATTAGAGAATATTTTTGAGAGTTGCAACATTAATTTTGTTATCATTTATTTATTTTATTTAGTTTTATGATAAACACATGTAATATTAATATAATATTTACAACACAATATTTTGGTAGTCAGATGGCAAAAGGGGCCATCTGTATTTTTGTCAATGTTTTAGTTTTCAAAAGTTTTGATTAATATTTCAGTAAATACACACGGAATTTTTTTTTAAAATCAGCGTCATTTAGAACGATAATTTATTATTGAAAAGCAACACTAAAATATTTTAGTTTGTGGATTAAAGTCTTGAAATTGAGACGTATTTCAGCTCTCCTGAACATTTTTGAAAATTACAGATGGTCCCTACTGTTGATTTACTTGATTTATACTTTCTTAGTATAAATTTGACGAATATCAAGTACCTTCAATTATTGAAATAATGGTTCAGATGGGTAACTGTATTGTATAGGACTCGTCGCAAATTATTCATTCGATGTGTATCAGTTAAATTTAAAAAATAAAATGCTTTTTTTTTTCTTCAGAATACGGTTTTGAAATTTAACATACTTAAAAAAAAAAAAACGATTTATATCATTTCGTCATTTGAATTTTAACAAAAAGGTTTCTAACTTTTTACTAAGCTCTTTATTGTACCATTTTTAATACAATTTACAAGTTTTAAGCAAATATATTATTTTCATACTTACGCACCCATACAAACGCACCCTCTCCCTCTTTCATTCCCACACGCACATGTATCCTCTCCCTCATTCATTCACGCATACACACATTCACATACACATGAATACAAACGTCACACAAATAAAATTACTAAACTTCTTTTCTTATATATTATGTGTCATTATATTTACAGTGGATTTTTTTAATTGGCTTTAGTATTGTTAAGATTTTTCTAATTTTTTTGTTTATGTAATAGCTGTAAAAATCCCAAATAAAATGAAATAAATAAATAAAATAAGTAATTCGGAGGACACCGAAGCATAACTCTAAGAATTAGTTTTTGCGTCTTGATTAGGGGTTCATGACAATTGTCGAGCAACCTCCCCAGCCAATTATGCCGTAGGCAGCCACCGATTGGAAAAGCGCAGAGTAGATATTTTTGAGAGTCCCAACGTCCAAAATGTTTCTGATTGAGCTAAAGACATGACACAGTTTTCTTAGTCTAGATCTATTGATGTTTACATCTACATGCAGGTTTTAAATCTCAGAAAAATCATACAACATTCTAATGCTTAGTAGTTTGACATTAAGCTAGGTATTTTTTTAACAATATTTATGTAGTACGTTTCTCACCTTTAGGAGCTCCATCAATTGTACTGTACTCACAACTGACCTTCGTATTGTCTTTACCATTTTTTTCCATGTTTGATTTACAATTCTTACTTAACTTCACAAAACCAAAACAGTAAATGCACAACTTAAAAAAAGACTCTCTGCTCAACGCACCGATAAAACGGAATAGAGAGTTCGTTTTGGATTAAAAAAAACGGAGAACTTTACGTCAGATAAAATTATCTCACCAATCTTTGTGTTTACTCTAAAAATTCTTTAAATATAGCACTGAATGTCTTCCGATCTGCATTTAATTATACTATAATTTCATCAAAATCATCTTTGCAAATAAAGGTATCTCAGGAAAGCTAATATTGTAATCACCTTTAACCACTTTACCCCAGTCTGTTGAACAATAAATAAACTATGCAAATATTTAACAGGAATTAAAATTTTCATACGTAACAAGGCATCATATTTTACTGTAGCTTATCGTATGCTTCGCACATTTCTCGTTCATTGATAGATAGGGGTCTTATTCTTAAAATATAAAGAAATAAAATTCTACTTGGTTTTTCGTATTTTTTATTTTCTCTCTATCTATCCTCGCCTCTATTGTTTACACCATGATCGGTCTGTCACACGTTTTGTATATCCGAATTATGTTTCAAATAATCATGTGTTCATTGTACTATACAATATTTCTTAGGCATCCAGATGTTTACTTACTGAGATGGATATGTTCTCATCATCACTATGGCTGCATCATCTGCATGGCATGTGATGTTAATGACTTTATCTCCCTTAGTAGATTCGCTACTTTTTTTATTCTTAAAAGCTTTTTTTTAATATATTTATTATGCTTGTGTAAGAAAAGGTTTTAGGCGTATACATTGTTGTGCATATTTAGTTATAAAGGTGTGCTATATATGTATTATTTTTTTATGTTAATGTTATTATGTCCTGAATTGAGTTGTTGTAACTCCTGGGAATGTAATTCAACGTATTATACTTGTAAAATACTTTGTGTCATATGATTTATAAATAATAATAAAAAAATACAACCACATTGTTTCATCTCGATTTTCGGGATTTCTGCGATGGCGGATTACTATTATTTTTAGCGGTTTTCTCTATGCATTTTCTGGAAATAATCAAAAAAAAATCATACGTAAATTTTAAACTACTTGGAATTAGTCATGAATTTTCAAATTACATTTTTTTATTAAAAACATTGAATTTATGAAAACTTAACGATGAAATAAAAAATAAAGACCTATTAAATTTATTCAAAATTGTAAATTCAATACGGGATTGCCCAGAACTGTTATCTATCTGGTGCCTGGAAGAATTACTAGACAGTTGCTACCGTTTTGTAGCAACAATTCACGAACAGTGTATACTTGTAATGCCGTATTGAACGGATTTCATGAACTCGGCAAAAGTTATTCCCACATATCGGATATATTTAGTGTAGGGTATTGTTCCTATAGAACAAACCTATTTAACTTTTTCCAAGATGGTGAATGGTAATTAAACCTTTAGTTTAATTATTATTTAAAAGAGTATTTTATGATTTTCTTGCTATATTCATACTTTAAAATAGTTTGTTATTTGGTTTTACTTAAAAATTGTTTCAAACTTTTATAGTTTTTGGGCAAAGAGCAATTTTTTTTTAAAAATAATGTAAACAAATATGTTTACACTAAAAGTTTTGTAAAAGGCAATTTAGCCGTATACGTAAGTAAAATAAAATAAAATAAATGAAATAATATATAAAATTACATGAATTTTATTCTAAATACTGCACGAATTGTTATGATTTCTTAAATAACGACAAAACAGTAATAGGGAAATACCACATAATACGAATACCGATAAAAATATATGAAATAGAATTAATTCGGATATTGTGGAGAATTTATTTATTTATTTACATACATAAGTTTACTGTACATTATTTGAGAGATAAGTCCCAACTTCATACATAACATTAAAAAAGAAATTACAAAAAATATATCTGCTTGGGGTCCCTATCAGAACACCCACAGCGGAGGTGTTCGGACGAGTAGGAGTTCTGGACGTCAGGCAACTGTTTGCTAGGGCACTTATCGTTCACACACATAAAAATGGTGGCAGTAAATATAATACAATCTATGAAACAAGATAAACAAAGAGACAACTTTTTGTGCCACCTAAAATGAGAACATCGTTTGGTCAGAGGAGTCACATGTACCTTGCTCCCTAAATTTACAAGACTCTACCTCTTGATTTAAAATTGAATACAAGTAAAAAAAAAACAGTAGTCTTTTTGAACTCAGAATTATTGTTGCATGTCTGCTATTTATGTTTATATATATTTAAGAACCAAAATTTATTTACAAGTAATTCAAATAGATCAAGTCAAAGAAGGAATCGTGTGTTAGAAATACCACATTGTAAAACGAGGCTCGCACAGAGACATGCGTATTTTATAGGCCCAATTTTTTTTTGTAGAGGGGGCGTAGGGGTTTGCGAAAGGGATGATTGTCCGAGAAATTAAAAATTGACTCCATTTTGAGAGTTTTTGTAAAAAAAAAAATAGAATATTTTTTATGAGGAATATTCCTCTGAAGTTTCGCGTGAGGTATTTGCGAATTAAGTGGATATCCATAATTTATTCTTGATTTTTTATAAAATATTATGGAATTTACTAAAATAACGTTTAAAACGCCTGTGAATAATATTGACGGAAATATTAAATAATTTTTAAAAAGCTAATAATATTTTATTGACAACATATTTTTGCATTACCAATACTAGCGCCACCTATTATAAACATGCGGAAGCCTGACATTATTTTTAACCGGTACTGAAATACTGATTGTCATTTTTTTGGTAACGATAAATAAATCTACAAGTTTATTCATTAGGTGCATTAATTTTTTAAGGTGGAGGCTGTGAAGCAGAAAGGCAAAATCGCCGATGGACAGTCTAGCGAGGATATGTATGAATCGGTCCATATTGAAAATAAAGAAAATCCGCCTAGTGAAATCTTTGGTCTTTTCCACAGCATTGTATGGAGTTGAAACGAGAGGGTAAAGGCTAGTACATACTTGAAGTAATCTGGTCCCCATACTAGGAATGCCAGAAATATAAAATAGAAAAGGTCTAAATTAAATTATTAAAATGTCTATCGTACAGAAACAATTACCAATTTAATTATAAAAACGAAGCGAGAAGACATAAAAAAAACCTCCTTAAATAACAGATGACAGATTTTTCTTAATTAAAAATAAATATTTGCGTTTTTATGATTTGCCCAAATATTTCATTTTGAGGGATATTTTCAACGAGTTGTAAATAACTCACTACTAGAAAATGGGAATCGAGTTGGGGTAGAGTGGGATTTGAACCACAGACCTTTGGTCAGTGAGTCCGAGACACTAGCCACAGGACCACAACCCGATTGCCGACTCAATGTTTCTTTTCAAGCGTTTAAATGGCATTAGGTACTGTCTGCCCCTTATTGTTATAATCTAATAAAGTCGCGCATACGGAGAAAAACCATTTTATGATAATTAACCCCGAAGTTAGCTACAAATTACAGCAATACAACTGGCCGAAGGTTAAGAATTGCAATCACAAACCGAAACCGTCCATTACACATTTGTTTTTGTTGTGTGTTCTGTGCAATAAAGCTTAAGGGCTTCTCTAGAGAATTATTACTCTGAAGACTGCCATAATTTAGTTAGTTTAGTTCATTTTCATGTACCCTTTAAACGTATCCATTACACCAAATTATTTTACTGAGCTGACGTAAATACTAATGCAGCAAAAAATTTATGCCTACATAGAATTTGCAATTTGTATAATAACATTATTGGAGCCAATGCGAGTGGCATATTTAATTTGAATAATAATAAATTAAAAAAGGAAATCAGCGATAGCATGCATGTATTATCGTCTTGAGAGAGTAATGATAGGTAAATACTATACTGTTTTATATTTTTATTTTAAATTTACGAAATAGCATATGTACAAACATTTCATTTTGTTTTACAAATTTTATTCTTGTATATTATGATACATTACATTTATTATTAATTATAAGTTTGAAATATGTTTTTGTCTAGCGTTAAGTATCTATTATATTACAACTATATTACTGTGTATATTTGAATTTAGTTGTAGATTTAAATAAAAATATTTTTTTAAATAAATACTAAATACGCGTTCAAGACTCTCCACGATGCCGACTCGACACGCAGAAAAACTTTTCTATCTTATTTCGGATAATTTTCTAAAAAGAACAAGGAGAATTTCGAAAAGTTGTTTGTAACTAGGATGTTTGAGGTTAGGTAACCAAGAGGGCGTTATTATGGCAAGCAGTTTAATTCGACATGACGATTCCACTTACCTATCGAAAAAGGAAGAATTAAATCGACTTATGATAGCACATTTAATTTAGTTCTTCAATTAAATGTGTAGTTAAAGTCTTTGCCCAGAGATGGCGGACATTGTTATCGCTCGGTCGGTATTACCGCGCCTGTGGAAAAACTGACATGCGAATTGAAACGCGGACTTGTGATAATTTTGGTTACCAGTTCTGACATGTTTTTCAAGATCTCCACCGCGGCACCTCACCCCTACAAGCCAACAACGTGTAAAACTATTTGAATTATAACCTCTTGAAGTGATTGACAAAAACGGATTGAATCGGACGCCACTGGATATTCAACGGTCAGTTTCTTTTATCCTTTTTTGACGGGTAATAATTTGTTGTGCGTTAAACAGCTGGCATCAAATCTTGTATGAAATTTTTCTATTTAATAAAGTTAATATAGTTTTACTTATTCATTATTAAATATATTGAAAATCAAACGCATCGTTTAAACTTTTAAAAGCACAATAAATCGAAGTGATATTTACACGTACCAACAATTAAAAGTAAATCTGAAATAATATCAGTTTTGAAAAGAGTGATTGATCTATCTACACAACCGTTAGAATGTTTTTTTTACTTTGACAAATGATAAATTACGTATACTTTTTTCCTTTTTTTTATACAAAAAATAATTGAATTTTGTTTTTGACCAGTTTCAACATTTTTTTACAGAACCTAAGATGCATTTTGCAGGAAAAAAATGCAACCAAAAAACTAAAACAGAATCGAATAATTGGATGTAGGTATGTTCATGTTGTGTCATTTTATACAAAACATAAAATTCAATTTTTTACTACTGTGTGCTTGGTTGTATTTTTTTTTTAATTGAGGAGGTTTAGTGGCTATAAAGATTGGAAACCGCTGCTCTAAGGTAGAGCTATTAGGTATTCACTTTTAGCAATATTATTTTTCGGTGGTATGATTTAGGTTCAGTGGTATGGTTCAGGTGCCATTCCAGGGACTACCAAATATGTATTTTAGGTAAAAAAACCTTTTTAAATAAATATTTTTCGGAATTCGAACCCGAGACCTCTTGTATAGTAAGCAAAAGCGCTGACCACTTGACCACGAGGACGAGGCTGTCATCAAAATATAGGCATATTTTTTTTAAAAGGTGTACATAAGTGTGCTATTAATAAATTATAGAGTGTGGGTATTTTACAACTTTAGAACAAAAATCTCATCTGTTGGCAAAAATTAAAAGCTGTATACTTCTGGGTCTTCACGACAGATGTCTCTACATTTTTCACAGGTTGCATTTTTTATTTAATAAAACTTTTCACAAAAAATAGCCATAGAGAATGTACTAGTGTGTTAATTTATCAATTAATCCAGCAAAAGAAAAGTGATAAGCCATATAAATAGCTAAATGTCTACATTCCCAATATTTATTTAACTTTTTGTACATAATGTTAAATGTACATTGGCGGGCATATTACCAAATGGCAATTTCTTCCAACCAACCATTAAAATAAAAGATCATTTTTGTAATTAAAGTTGCAAAACATATTCAATAGAAAGTAACAATAAAAAAGCTAAAGATATACAGAAATAGAAATTGTTGTTTTTGTATATAAATTACTTTAAATCAATGCCATTACTCAATAGGAAACGGAAATAAAGAGGAGGAATTATTAAGAGAAAGAAGATGTTTCTTCAGACGTGATGTAAACTCACATACTGTAGTTCATTGATCTCGGTTAAGACGAATTATATTAATAATAATTTATTCGTCTCTATCGAGAACTCGGTTTTTTATAAAAAGCCTATCTTTCTATTTTTATTATTATAATTAAAGGCTTTTAATGAAGAACCGATTATAATATCACTTGATAAAGACCGATTATATTGTATTACTTGTATATACGTCTTGTTTTACTTAAGATTTCAATTAGACTTAATAATAAGAGCTATGTATAGCGTGTGAGCTCGCCAATATATGACAGTAAAAATTTTATTGTCTTTGAATTTCCTAGAGTTTTAACCATCGAAAAAAAAGAAGATTGCAAATAAAATCAACAGACAATGGAAATTTGATGTGTATTATTTTAATAAATTGTTTATAACAGAAAAATACATAGAGAAATATGCATTTTTATTTTTTGTAATAAAAACAGTCTAGTAAATTCGAATAAATAAAAATACGCTTTATATTAACAATATTAATTAAAATGCAAAAATAACATTGAAAACTTGAAAAATAAATATTACTGAGTGTTACAAACATGATTTAAAAAACGGATAGCGATTAAAAGTAAAAACTATCTTTAGTTTAATTCTTATAGCGATAAATACATAAACATTATAAAACAGGAGTTATACAAATACAAAAATAATATTGTAAGTAGGCGGCTGCCTACACGGTTAAATTTCGAAACACCACGCAATTTCTTATCTCGGCTACGCTATGTAAAATGAAAAAAAATATTTAAATTAAAAATTTCATCACGTCATGAAGTCGCCCCTGGGTAGCGCCTGCTAACGTCAATCAACAAAAACATCCTCGTTTTAATTACAATATTTCGGCTACGCCATAAATCTCTTTTTTAAAATAATTTCTTACGTCACAGAGTCGCCCTGGGTAGCGCCTGCTAACGTCAATCAACAAAAACATCCTCGTTTTAATTACAATATTTCGGCTACGCCATGAATCTCTTTTTTTAAATAATTTCTCACGTCACAAAGTCGCCCCTGGGTAGCGCCTGCTAACGTCAATCAACAAAAACATCCTCGTTTTTATAACAGTATTTCGGCTACGCCATGAATTTCTTATAAAAAATGTCAAAACGTCACAAAGCCACTCTCTGAGTGTCGCTACTGACATCATTAACAAAAACATAATTATTTGTGCTTTTCTCAGGTACGCAACATTTTTTTTTTAAATACACCTACCTAACCGATAAAATACTATTAGTAATTAAACCAAGGTGTGCTTTAAAGTTCATTATGGCGAAATAATATTATTTATTATTAGAATATTATTGACATGTAGTTCAAGCATTGCTGCATTCACGTTGCTTTACTTCTGAGAGCTCAACTGCTATGTTTTTCTATGGTTATGTTAATGTCATCTGTCATGTATTGGCGAGCTCACAGGCTATACTTACGCCAATAATAATATGAAGGTACAGTATTATGCGAATAAATACAACCAAAGGCAGGTTTTTTTCAAATACAACTTTTCAATGGAAAAACCTGTGTGCACCATTACTAGTTTAATTATCTTTCTAGAATATGTGTCAGCACGCCTGAAGGATTGATTTAATTACCTTGACGTTTACTGTACAATACGTTTTAAGGAATCTGGATTAATGTCTGGCGAATCAAGAAGATTCACTTTATTGTTCGTTGACAGAGTTCAACAATTCCTTTGTAACATGACATGGTGGAAGATTTAGATATGTCTACCAGCTTGATCCAAATCTTTTCAGTTTCCTAAACAATCATGTTTCTAACATTGTTTTCTATATCTCACAAATCCACAAAAACACGTTTAGGTCATTAAAAGTAACCGGTAAAACGACTCTCATCAACAAAAACTTAATGCAAAATGTAGGTTTTGTGTTTTTGTAAATATAAACAGCCGACAACATTGTCTTGCAGAAGTGAAGCCTCCTTAAAAAATAAGGTATTTCTAAATGTTTACATTAATTCGCAAAATACTGTACCTAATGTTGATTGAGTTTATATAATATATCTTTATAAATCTTGTATAATATTTGTTTTTTTTATTTTTTATAAATCTTGGGTGTACGGATATTCATGTTTAAAAAAAAAAATAATATTAAGCCAGATATGTTAATATTATAAATGTTTGTAAAAGGCAGATTTGCCGTTTATGTTTATAAAATAAATAAAATATCTAAATATTTGTATGTACCCATATTAAAGTACTGTGTATATGCATAAATAAATAGATAAAAAAAAGTATTTATTTTTAAAAAGATCTACTGACAATTAATACAAATTAGCCTAATGGGTTTTTAAAAGTTTATTTTTATGTATAGATAAATTATACAGTACAATTTTCCTAAATAAAGTGTACGTAATTATTTAATTATTCACAGCCTATTTTACACCATTCACAACCTTGCCATTGGCTAGTTTAAGTGGCCACTTTACACGCCGTGTAACATTTCCTATTCTGCCCATGTTCAAACATCCACAGTTCCTCAACTCTTTCATCTGACTTGTATGAAGTAAAAGGGCTGAAACCTTTATCATTTATGTTAGATTCATCCGGCTAAACCATTTCACCTTCTAGGTAACGCCTGAAAACAAATTTTAAATTGTTATTTTTCTTCTTATACTAGTTAGTTTAACCAACAATATTTTGAGTATGTTCAAATGTTTGTAGACTGGCGGGATTTCTTCCTTCGGGACGATGAGCGGGTGAATGTTACACAGTGCGTAAAGTGGCCACTTAAACCAGCCAATGACAGATCATAACCCCTGTATATGCCTAGACGTTCATATTCCTTTTTCAAATATGTTTTATCTACCTGTTGCAACAAATTTCGATCTCAATAACATCTATATTTTATCTCGTTAAACACTTTTCATTAGGCCTTTATAAAAAAGGTTGTATTGAATATTGACAATATTTTTTGGATTGAACTCTTTCAGCCTTCTGAGACAAAAAAATATGCCCGTGGCCGTTATGGGTCGGATTAGACCTAGTTTTAAAACTCACCCTATGGGCTTTTTTGTGGGTTTTCAACATCGTTTAACACTTTGAGCACCGGCCGAATACACATAGAATTTACCCTGTGCCCGTCCCATTTTTGTGAAATTTCATGCTTTGTTAGGGGTTTCTTAAAAGTGTCACAATTATAAGAATACTAGGTAAAATCTATTGAAACTTTATAGATTTATTTGAAATATTTTTTTGAAGGGGTGAAATCCAGTCTTTTGTCTACGAACATTTGGACAAACTCAAATATTGTAATGAAACCATCAGGTCCAAGAAGAAGTTTAAAATTGGAAAATTGTTTTCAGGCGTTGCCTAGTATGTGAAATAATTCAGTCAGATGAATCTCTTCACAACAATAAAGGTTTCAGCTCTTTAACTTCACTAAAATCATCAGATGGAAGAATTGAAGAAATATGGATGTTTACACATAGGCAAAATGGTGAATGTTACACAGTGTGTAAAGGGGGCCACTTAAACCAACCAATGACAGGTCATAAGCCTAGTAAATGCCTAGAATTCCATATTCCCTTATTTAAGGTATTCTCCATCCCTGTTGAAATTTGTTAATGAAATAAGTAATGTTTGTATGATAGTATTGCCAAAATTGACCTTTATGGAGAGCCACATTGCGCATTGCAATGTTC
The DNA here is from genome assembly GCF_059751315.1 of Micrasema longulum. Taxonomy (NCBI): domain Eukaryota; kingdom Metazoa; phylum Arthropoda; class Insecta; order Trichoptera; family Brachycentridae; genus Micrasema; species Micrasema longulum. The sequence continues at coordinate 166,844 of NW_028279032.1, forward strand.
GCACATATGCAGGGCCTCACTCCTTTTTTAGTGCTTTGTATCCCGGATCCGTGTAAACACGTGATTATAATAACCATGCGTTGTGTCCCGGTCCCGTGTTTTCACGTGGTTTACCAGCAGCAAAAAAGTACTAATAAAAGTCACTAGAACCACGTAAAAACACGGGACCGGGACACAACGCATGGTTATATAATCACGTGTTTACACGGCTCCGGGATACAAAGTGTTAATCATCAAAATTTGCTCTGAATCAATAAAAATACGAACAATAAAGATTTGTGTACGATTTTGTTTAAGAAAGTTAGGCATAAAAATGTTTTTTTACAAAATTATTGATAATTTTCAACACTTTTGGGTGTAATCAGATTCATCTCCGCTGGGTATAAGTTAATACTCATCACCCTGTCAGTCGAGAGTTAGAAGTTTGCTATTTTATTTGTTAATAACTTTCGAAATTTAATACAGGAACAGTCAGTTTTGTTGCCACAAATTTATTTAATTGATTTTTTACAAAATGAATACCTAAATAATTTATTAATTTCCGTGTACGGCATAGGATATTATTTTTATATTCCTGTCCTGACTTGCGATAAATAAATATAATATTTAGGTCGATGAGAATTCTCCTATCATGTTGACGACGTGATGATACAACAAGTATGATAATAACATTCTTATGGCGACTTGATTCGATAATTTTTCCCGTCATTTTTTTTAGCTGGCAACAAAGCTTCCTCTTTCATTAGAGTTTCTTCATCTGAAATTTTAAAACGATTATTTAAGTACTGATAAAAATGTACCAAACACAATTAAAATGCAACATTTTATTAAGATTAACAAATTATAACAGGGATGGAGAATAACTTAAATAAGGGAAAATGGAAGTCTGGGCATGTTATTCGTATCCATGCAGAGAAAAAACAAGGTTCTTTCTCTGAAATATACAAGAATAATTGTAGATGGGTGCTTGCGACTCGTCAATGCCAGCTAATTGCAGGTAAAATTCGACAAAAAAAAAACTGTGAATATAAGCCCATCTTATATTATAGTGTGGTTGGCTCGTTCGACCCTCGATATCTTGTTTTCTATTTCTGGCAAGGTCAGTATGAAATATTTATTTAACAGCTCATTTTACAAAGCAATATTTTATTTTACCCCTAAAGTACAAGGACTTCAGCCTTCAGCCTTAAATATAAATATCATTAAAACAATTAAATTGTTTTTTAAAGATTAAAGGTGTAGTGAATTAAATTGTAAGATTTTATCTGTCCTTTTCAAATTCATTTCAGGATTTCCAAAATGTTTCGGACGTTAAAATCTTTTATTTTCAATATTCTGCTCCCAAAATAATAATCAGTCACAACCCTATATTCAGATAATTTCATACCATCACACAGAACCCTTTCCTCAACGCTTTTCTAAGTACTCTTTTTTCCTGCACTTGTTTTTAAAATTTTATTTTATCAGTAAATTTACTAAATAAAAACGATCATTAACATATAATTTATATTTAAAGTGAACGCTTTCTTACTCTTGACTGCCAATTTTAACCTGCACGCTTTTTATGATTTGTTATTTTTATTTTAATTGTTATTTTAGTGAGTTGGAAGTCATTGCTCTAAAATATAGCAATTAGCCTACTTAGTAGACTTTGTACAAATTTAAAAGTAAGCTTCTTACTATTATCTTGTCGTTTTAACAATACGCTCCATGGTTCTTCTTCAGCAGATCCGAAAATTAGGAAGAATACATTGCCAAAGAAATAACTCCCCGATGTGATTAAAAACACTGTTTTCCATTGAGATATATCAGTCTGAAATAAATAAAAATATCTTTAATTATCATACTACTATTTACATCGAACACTTTTACGAGGACATGAGCTGAGGACGATAATGTGAAGAGCTAAAGAGGGCCGCACTGGACAGATCAGAGTAGCAAAGAAGATGCAGAGCTTTGCAGCAAACAAATACATTTTAGGGGATATATATAAAAAAATGTTGCAACAAAGAAGGAAAACATTTTCGAGAAGGGAATATGGATTTCTAGGCTAGGGCTTTTGACCTGTCATTGGCTGATTTAAGTGGCCATCCAGCCAGTTTGGAAACATTTGGACATACTCAAAACATTGTTGATTCGTATATTTATTATAGCACAAAATTGATGGATAACAATTATTCCAAAAAATCATCAAAAGTGAATCATCAAATAAATATGTAAATTATTAAATATCAGAGTATTTTAAATATTCATTCAACGTTTTTTGAATGAACACTCTCATTTGTAAGTACTTACCGGGTCTTTTAAAATTAACCCCGAGACGATCGGTGCAAATGCACAAGCTAGATCAGCCATAGTAAACGATATGCTCACAATAATCCCAACGTAATTCGGCGAAAGGTCTATTCCATTGAGCTGAAAAATAAAATTCATAAATCATTTGAACAATGTTTAAATCATTTCGGACACACAGATTGGATTTCTCCTCTTATCGATTTTGTCTCAATCGATATAATATATTTTACACAAAAAAAAAACAAAAAGACAGTAATTGTAATGTTTAGGAAGTGGCACAAAATGCCGTCGACTGGCCGATTAGAATGTATAAAAATATATTATTTCGTATATATAAAACGGTCAATAAAAAAAATTAAAGTGGTTTATGCAAATTTATAAACAAATTAGTGATACTATATTTATTATGATTGTATATTTATTTTTGAAAACCAAAATTTGAGTTTTGTCTTTTATAACTTTTCTGTTCAATTCATTATACAAGTTGGAGCAGGGAAGTATCACTACTTTCAAGGTTGCGCTGTAAAGGGAGGGGAAGTTCTGGAAGGGTGGGGATAGACTGTAATGATGCAGTAGCAGCGGAAGTGTCCGTCAGTGCCACCATCAGTTGTAAAATAGTTGGTCGAACGAGCAACGCGCTTTTCCGTCGGGGTGTATTTTTTCCCAAAACATGTATATCTTTGCAGTACAGCATGCGATGTGTACTCGCCATCGAATTCCCCCTCAAAAGTATTTTAAAATTAAAAAGTTAGAAACCAGGAGACAAATTATAGATATGATGTACTTGTATAATATAATTCACATTAATGTTGATTCAGTGTTTTGTGTTCAAAATGTGTCATTGTACGTTCCCCGTAGGCGTCTGAGATCACCTGATACATTTTACCTTCCAATTTTTACAAACAATATGGCACATTTTAACCCTCTTGCAAGTTTGTTAAGACTCAATAACAAAATAGAAAAAAAAGTTAACATTGACATTTATCACGATAGAGCAAATGATGCTTAAATCAAATGCCTAATCCTTATTTTCGTGTATGTTAATTAATTTTAGTCTATTTTATTACATCTTAAATGTTTTAATTTCTCTTTTCTTTTCCTAAAAAAAAAAAATAAGTGTTTTTTATATTTAACTCAATTTTATTTCCTTAACTCAATCTTTATTCTTATCGTTCCCTAAACTTAATCTTTATTATTACTTAAATTGATTTTACAAACTTATTTTATAAAATTTATGAAAGATGGTGGAGCTCTATAATTGAGAATATATATAAAGAACGTTAGTAATGCTTACTTAAAAAATGTATGTATTTTATGTATTCTTGTTGAACTTCCAAATAAATAAGAAATAAATAAAAAAACGCTGTTCCTGACCAAAATTTTCGTTATGGGTGAAGAACTTCGATGCATGTAAGAGTTGGGGCTCAGAGGAACAGTCATTGAGACAGTCATGAACAAAACATTGAGCTACATGCTCAAGATCGATTTTGCAGTCTCCTAAACGTTTTGCCCGCAATTTTAAACAGTACTGAATGTCGATTTTTTTTACGATAACTTTCATTTCTATCCATACAAGATGGTTACCGTTCAAGAATTGTCACAACAGGACTCACAAAACCAATAACAGGCATGTGAAATTTTGAATTTAAAACTTGCCTCAAGATGTGTGTGTTTTGTTTGGTGACCAGACGCACATTTCACATTTCTGGACCTCAATTATGATGGGAAGATAAATACGTCATACCTTCACCTTCACGGTATAGTTAAAGATAAATTATCACTAGCGATTATAAAGATATACTACCAACCCCTTGCCGTTAAGTTTTGGGTAGGTACATCGATATGAATCAAGGGGAAGCGTACGTCACGGTACACATATCTACGCTCTTAATCGACATAGCTTCAGTATGACGTCATAGTTGAAGATAATAGTCTCCCGACCGACTACAAAGGTATAGTACCGATCCCCCACCATCAAGTTTTGATTTGTACATCGTTTTATACAGACGGGTCTAGATCCCCTCGATACGTTTATCTACGCATTAAAAGTGTCAAAAATTTTGTTTCACCAAGCAATTTTTCCTTTAATTATGATTTATTAAAAATTTTAATCGTTTTGAAGTTGGCACTTTTTTTTCTTAAAAGCCTATTAAAAATATGAGATAGAAATAAGTAAGTTTTGAAGCCGAATTAAATTCCGACATAACTGTCACTTTAATAAAACAAACGCCTAGATGTGAAAATAATGTCGCTAGGTTTTGTCCTATTAACAAATAAGAGTATCTAGGCGTTAGACACAGATTATATGCGTTAGAAAGTTACCACTCTAAAAATATAATTTAGTTATTTTATTTTTTCCATCTGTTTTACTATCTTTCCGAGTGTATGTATCGAAACGTTATGGGAATCGGCTTTGTAGTCGATCGGTAGATACACACAGACGATCGTTAAGCGTACCCCTTAGGTGATTTCCAAAAGTCATGCAAAATTCATGTTTATGCGAGCATTTTTTTGCTTGAATTGGGATTTATTGGAGTTTATAATCGCTTTGCAGTGAGCACTTTTTATTGCAGAAGTCTATTGAAAATATAAATGAGAACTATTTTAAATGTTAATGATGTAAGGAAGGCGGACTAATTGTTTGCGGTCATTCCATTGTCTTATTTCGATCATATGATGTCGATATGACAAGTAGGTAGAACATACCGAGTTAGATAAAGATAGTACACAAGTTAAATATTCCATCTCGATATATACAGATGAAGATAGCGTTCATAATCGAGGCACTGAAAGTGTTGACAAGTAGAATATGCGTTATTAAAGTACTGTGGACCCAAAGGAAATTCACGAGAATCCTCTGCACAATGACAAAGTGATAGTTTGGCGTGCAAACGCGGCAAAGGTATCATTGGGCCATATTTCATTAAGGAAACCAATCAATCTTTTACCATCAATTCAGAGCGATATGTAAATATGATCCAACAATTTTGTGATCCACAACTTCAACAAACGAATTTGAGACTATTGTGGTTTTAGCAGGATGGTGCAACGGACAACGCTGCTAGAAATTCGATCCCTGTTTTTTTGGGAAATCGTCCCCGGCGCTTGATCTCCCGGTACGGTGACATTCCACGGTCGTCGCGCTCGCCGGGCTACCTCATGAGCGAGGTGTATAAACATCGACTCAGAACCTTAGAAGCCTTGAAGCAATACGTCTTGGAGTAGCTGGCATTCCGAGACAGATGCTTTTCATAGTTAAGCAGAACAGGCGACAGCAGTACATTAATGAGGGGCATCTCTTTAATTATATGTTCTTAAAAACCTTATAACATTTACTTCCAGCTATAAATTTTGCTGATACCAAAATATAAATTTGTTCTTCCGTTTTTTGTTGTTTATTAATTTACTTTCAAAGTTTGGGATAATTTCCTGCCCCACCGTGTATTATCTTTAAATTGTTAGAAATAATTTTTCTTAATATTTTGTCCTTACATAAATACCAATGTATGTTACTTGAGTCTAAATTTCATCGGGCGTAATCAGCCAGTCGAAAAGTAATTATATTTTACATAGAATTTGAAGAGATTATTTAGAATGCGCAATTTTACAAGACCGGCGTTTCAGAATGACAAAATTGATTTGGATGACAATGATTTTCATCAGACTACAGTATTAATGTTTTCAGAAGAGGTGGTTTTATATATAAGCTCACCATAAATCCTGCGGCTGTGATAGCGTCAAAGGCTAAAATTGTAATAATAAAAGTAACAGCTGTGGTGACATTTCCTACGGGAACATATATCAGGGCAATTAATGTAATAGCTGGACCCCAGGTTCCTGGAAAATAATATCAAATATTTCTCTTTGTGTAAAAACAAAACCATCTTTTTTTATGATGTTCTACCTACTTATGGCTTTTATTAACCACCAATTTGTAAGGTAAAATACTCGTATTATTAAAGTTTATTAGTTGAATTTTTTATAAAAATATATTGTTATTTCGTGGATTATTTAAAAATGACCAGACTTTTGAGACGTGAAGTGAAGTTATTTTCATACTATTGTATTTTCGAAATATATTTATCTGAATGATACACTGTAAGCCTTAGTGAACTATTTGAAGAGACATTTTTATGAAGAGTTAAATTAAATATATCTTAATTATTCAAGACAAAAGCAAATGGCACAAGGTTAATAATTAAGTTAAGTTGATAGCTTTATCTTTGTTTAAGTAATTCAAAATGGTTTTTTTTACTATTTTTTTAATGCATTACATTTTAATTATATTAATTAAAATACGGATATAGATTTATTCTACTTTAATTTATATATTTAACAGTGACCGGGTTTCGTCGAAACTCCCACAGTCTGAATAAATTAAATTCGCTTTAACAATATTTTGAGTTTGTCCAAATTTTTGTAGACAAGGACTGGATTCAACTCCCTGGGCAGCTGTTTATATTAACTTCACAAACATCAACAGATGGAATAATTGAAGGAATATAGATGTTCAAATATAGGCAGAATGGTGAATGTTACACAGTGTGTACAGTGGCCACTTAAACCAGCCATTGACAGGTCATAAGCCCTGTAGATGCCTAGACTTCTATATTACCTTCTCTTAAATGTTCTTCATCTCCGTTGTAATATGTTAATAAATTCACTTTATTTAAAAACTTTTGATCAGACTAAAAACGTATTTATTTACTTTTAAAATTATCAACCTCTGTGTGGCAAGACGCTCGCCTAATGGACGAGTGTTAAGAGTTCGATTTGCTGTGATAAATGTGATTTATCTCAAGCCCGGTTATTTCGTTCTAGTAATTTTTTATCGTAATAAAACAAATGATCACGTTATCGTGCAAATAAATAATTAACGTATCAAATAACCGGAAAAAAATATCGTTCCATTTACACATTTTTTGATGATTTATTTTGCCTATGTGATTATGTTATTTAGAAAAAGTGGCTTACCTATTGTATTAAAGAGTTTCCGAATAACCGTTAGGGAGAGATAACCTTTATTTAGCAGGATGTCTGCACTCCAACTTGCCAGCAGAGTCATGAAAAGTGAAGCGATGTATGGAAGAGCAGCAAGCAAACCACTCTGGAATATAATAATAATCGTGACAAAACAAAAAATATACTCGGTGACTGTATAGAGAGTATCGGAAAAACTAAAGTAATTTTTCAACTTGAATTACAATTGGTTTGTACTTTTCACCACTATGGAAAATGATTTTCGTAACTGGAATATGCAAGTGAATAAACGCAGTTTTTGTTACCGTCCGAATTATTGCAAATATTATTTTTATTTTTATTTATTAAGGAAAAACAACAGTTGTTATATAAGAATACAAAATATAAAAAATAGTACATACATCCAGTTAAAGTTTTTCACAAATATAATGAGAGAACATGTTACACAGTCAAGAGAAAAATAATATATTATATAAGACATGAGAAAAAAAAAGAGCTCTTACGAAGGTTAAGGGATGAGGAATTAGATAGGAGGAGTGGAGGAGAGGGATTTTCATAATATAGTTGACCAATTCAAAATTTTGATGTTTTAATAAAATAAACATAATTAAAGGAACGTAAACTTATTAAACACTTACAAATGTTTTATTTTACAATGTTTCAAAAAGTTTTCTTTTGAAGTCACAAAATTTTGTATTAAAAATATCTAAATGGGGATAAAGTAAATTAAATTTGGAGCAGCTACAATAAATAAACGAGTTTTGAACATATTTTTTTTTGGGCAATTAATTATAAAAAATCAAATGGTCCTGTTGACTTTGCGGGACAATTGATTGAAATACGCTCCAAGAGATATGGACTATCGATAAAATTGTTTAAAATTTTGAAGAGGAAAGACAGATCAGAAATGCTTCTACGTTTAGTAAGGGAAGTTAAACTATGAAAGGAAGAATGATAATATTCGACATAAACCTCATACGTGTAAGGGTCAATGAACAATAGAGTGTAATTAAAACAAAATTGTGATGAAAGATAAGTATACAAATTTGAAAATTAACTTGATTTTTTACTATAAAAATGTTTTAAGTGTGGGGGAATTTATATTACGATCTTACGAAAAGTTAATTTAATTTCGATTTCCTATAATTTTCCCAATAAATTAATACAATATTATGCATACATCTTGTAACTCAATTCCCAATGCAAGCTTGAAGAAACTAGGGGTTTCAGTTAGCATTACTGTGTACCCATATAATGCTCCAGTTTGAGTCAATATTAACGCCCATACTGGCCTGCTGGTAAGGATTGCTCTCCATGGTATTTTTTTGTCCTGAAATGAAACGTTTCGTATGATAAGATTCCTATGAAAATATATGTATTTAAATGTGAATTTTCTCATGATTTCCCAAAATATTTAAATTTTTGGGCTATTTTCTTTAATGGTTTGAATCAAAATACTTTTTTAATGTATTAAACTTTCGATTTCTTATGAATATTTAATATTGAATACATCCAGTTTTTCAGGAGCGAACATTGCAAAAAAACTGCGGTTTTAGGGGGGTTAGTATATTTTCATTGCTTTGAAACTCTACCCTGTATTTAAAAAGCAATTTTACGTAATAATTTTATTTCATAGTTTGATATTACAATACCATCGTATCAACCGATTTAAGTACTAAATTTGTTATGAAACAGTCACAATATACAAAAAATAAACTTGGATTGGTTTATTATAATTGCTTCCACAGACATACAAAACATCTCAATTTGCGTATGCGCAGACTTGCAAATTCAGTACAGGTTTAAAAGGCCTTAAAAGAGACAAAATACTAACGCCGCTCTTTATTCTAGAATTAGACGGAGCGCAAGTGTATTTAACGTCAGTCCGGGGCGTCAGCGCATAATTGCTCAGTCGAAAGGTTTTGTGTAGGCTGGCCGAAATTTTGAAAAAGTTATTAAGATAAACACTAAACCCATCTCAGATCACTACGATCAACCAAAAACTAATTAAAAAATATTGTTTGTAGTTTCTAAAAAAGTAGTTAATTATATTTGATTTTTTTAATAAAATAAAAAATATGTAATGACTGTTTTTTGATTTTAAGGGAAGCATTGGTTCCATCCGATCTATGATTTTCGTATTTAAAGTTATTTTTTTGTCAAAATGATACTTATTCGGTTGCTTTAGCTAACTTTTTTAATGCGGCCATTTTAATTTTTTTTACGAACTTTTTCCGAAGCAACCGACCTTTATCTGTAAATCTTACCCCCTTGTTATCTTCAGATCCTACCGACTTCTCTATAAAGGCTCTCTCTTCAGGTGATATTGTGGAATGTTCAGCTGGAGAATTAGTTCCGACCCATATCCATACACAACCAGCAAACAGGCTGATGCAGCCAAAAAAGTAGAAAATATATGGCCAGCCGTAGGAACTGCCCGCTATGTACGCGGATATTGGCATACATAGAATTATAGCGATCGGAAGACCTACAAATTTATTCACCAATTAAAAAACGTTTACATATATTTTTTCATGGATAAGAGATACATAACTGCTAAATAATTCAATACTTTATTAAAATATAATAAGGAAAATATTGCGACTGCGTTTCGCCGTGACGGACATCGTCAGATTCTTGGGAAAGTAAACAAATTCTTATGTTATATACAAGTGGAGACTCAGAATCTTGTACAACTAGGCTTGAGATTGAGAGTGCCTCAGTGATATGGAGTTTGCACGAGGCGAGATATTCCTTCATGTTGGAGAGGGTTCAGAAAAAAAATCTAAGGTATCTTTAAATGTGGGGGTACGGTAGTCCGTGGCTCTCTATCCCACTGCATTCCTCTTGGACTTGCTTGAAACCGACAGTTTGCAACTTAGAAGAGATGGGTTCACATTTACGAATTTTTTCAGGGTAACAAGAGGTTTTATCGAGAACTCAGCCATTTTAGAAAGCATTTTTTTTTATGTTCCTGATGGATGATCTCCGACAGCGTCAGCACAGACTGTTTTACCTCCCAGCTTCCAAAACCAACCTGCCTCTGATTATGTCGATCGGAAGAGCAGTCAAGAAACTGATCACTTTCACTTTAGAAATCTACATCTTTCACATCATTGAAACTTTGTTTATGAAGCAAAAACTCTTGCTTTTGAGTTTATTATATATTTATAATGTTGAACCATCGCTCGAAAGTTCCTGGTTTGAAATGTTGTCCCAATATAACACTTTAAATATTTTGTTATTTGTAATGTTATTTTGAATGAATATTATGTTGCCATTTGTCGCTTATAAAATAACTTTTTGCAGTCTTGTCAGTTGTCTTTTATAGATTAAAGTTCCCTGCTGACATTATGGAATTCCATTTTAATTATTGAAAAATAATTTTACTTCAATATCTAACATTATTATTATAATTAAAATGCAATTCCACCAAGAAATTTAATAAGATAAACATTATCGATAAATTTGTACATTAGATGTTTACATTTTTACTACTAATAAAAGTAATTCTCTAATTAAACCTGTTTTCTTTAATCAGTATATGATATTCATCATCATCATAATCATTCCCTTTCCACACCTAGTGGTGCATAGGGCACTGTATTTGTACACCAATCGCAGCAATCTTAATTATTTTTGTTACATGAAGGTAAGATTATCAGTCTAACGTTTCAAGTGCCAGTCCAAAGACCAAAAACACATGGCCGACATACTATTTAAATATTTTTAGAGTTTCAGTACGTAGGTATGTGAATAAACGAAACATAGGTTTAATTGGCAAATATGTGTGAATAAATAATTTTTTCGAGTTTTGTCTTCAAAATGAAAGCGGAAATTAAAAATTAGCAAAAGGGGAGGATTTTTTTATTCGAGATTAGTTATGTAGTGCCATTTTGAGTTCGTTAAGCCCAGCTGAAAATCATGTGCGGCTTTGTAAATAATCTTGGATAGCGTGTTTATAATTAAAGTACTTGCCCACGAGAAATCGAAACTGATCCTAATTATAAAATCCAAATTAATTTTTATATAAGACCAACATTACACAAATAAAAAAAAAATTAAAGCATTAAATTGAAACAACACTTTATCAGGCTACGAACTCTTGAGCAACGGTTCAATATTATGAAGGCAAAATGCTCTCTAATAACAAGATTATTTACCCCTTAAACATAGTTTCACTCATGTAAGCGATGTCGATTTTTAAAGTGATCGTGTTGAACTGCCTGACTCATCTTCCTACTGGCATCGCACGACCATGACAGATTGGTTCTGAAAACCGTAAAGTAAAACAGGTGTATAATCAATCATGTTGCATGCTCAGGCGAAAAGCTTGATTGTGAAAAGATTATTAAAAAATTAACGATTTCGGTTGATAGTTCATATCAAAATTATTTTTTATAACTCACCACAGTACACAATATTTCCTAAAAGATTACGTTCCAGAACTGGTATCCATGCTCCGAGTAAAACTTGTGTTGCTAAAGACAATAGTCCCATAGTTAATCCCATACACATTCTCACAAAGCAGACTCCTTGCCAGCTACCCTTAAAATGTAAGAAATATTAAAAACAGTATTTTGAAACATACCTAATTTTGCTTTTAAAAAGTGCTTAAATATCTACATATCGATCGGTTTCATAAAACTTTTTTTTTAAATAAGCTTTGAGTTTTATTACCCATTCTATAAAAATACAACCATAATTAGAATGGTCGACGAGAACCCACTGAAACGCCTAACTCTCTCTGTCACAAGGACGACAAAAACCAGGAAGGCCCAAAATGCAATGGATGGACAGCATCAGTGCGGATACGGCAACGTTAGAAGTGTGGAACTGGAAAGGAAGAGCGGCCGACTATCAAATGAGACAGCATTTTTTTTTATGATTCATCTTGACATCAAATGGGCTAGGAGTGAAAATATAAATAGTGAGTGCGTAGTGCGCGTGCTGAAGATGCCTCAGGAGAGCCTTAACCTAAACTGTATCTTCTTCACACGAGCTCCCGCCGTCCTGGAAGACCGTTGATGACGATCTTTCAGCTTTAACTGGTGGATCTAACGAACGCAGACTTGACGTGCGACGAGGCAAGAGTGCTGACTAGCGATAGGGTCTCCTCTCCGCGTTTAGTAATGTCCATATGCTTCTCTTATAATTATAATTAGCCCGCCCTTCCGAGACTATGTGATATTATATGATGTTTAATATTATAGGCTAGAGGTTGGGCTTATCCAAAGACCTTTATACGTATAATGAGTTAGAAAATACCTCTAATATATCTTCACTTCAAGACCGTCAAAATAAATCCGACCTTATAGTCCTATTTAAAATTTTCAACTCACTCTTTGATGCGCCTGAACTACTGAGCTCAAAAAAAATAAATATCCCAACTAGAAACCTCAGACAAAACTTACTCTTTCATACCGATAACCATAAAACTAACTATGGTTTTTATTCCCTTATGCCCAGAATTCTTAGGTCTGCTAACAAACATACCAGTCTTGATTTCTTTGATAACTATTTGTCTTCTTTTAAACGATCACTGAATCAAATTCAATTATTAACCTCTCTCCCGCTTCCACTCCCACAAAGTCTACTATAAACCATTGAGTCTTTCTACTTTTTTATAATAATTTTCTATGTATAAATGTGTCCATAAAAATGCCCATTGGGCGTATATATAAATAAATACGTAACTTTCAGTTGATGGCAGAACAGATGGGACATGGCACGTACAGGGAGATAGACGTGGTCTTTTTTACCTTTCATCAGACACAGGATTTGTAGCAAGTTATTGGTGTTTAACCATCATACCTCCCAAATGGTTCTGGACATGGAGAGTTAAGAGACAAGCTTCATATGCTTAGAATTACCCATCTCGGGATGTGCTTGTTGAGATGACCATCAATCGGCCGAATACAACCTGTGGTACTTTGTGCTATTGGACGATGCGATGCTGAATGGTTGGATAGGAATCATGCGACCAGCATGGAATGTGGATCGAATGGCCAAGAATGAATTTGACACTTTTTAATCGGTGGGTCCGGACTTGTGTATTGCGTTTAGAGCTCTTCAGATGCGCCGAAGCTAAAGTGGGTTAAATATGGTGGGACTGGCAACTGTTCCAGTGAGATTCTGATACAGTTGGGAGTGTGCTTCCTTCCGAGCAGAACACACACGTTCTTTTGTTTTGAATTCCTCTTACGGGGGTGGTATTCGGATCGTCTGTCTCGAGTCTCTAGTAGTCAATAACCGAGTTTTTAATTTTGTTTGTTGTAATTTAATATTGAAAATGTGAAATGTGATTTACTGTCGCTTACGTACACATGTTTTTATATTTTACAGATCAGATAACAGTACAGATCTCATTTGCTTTTAAAACAAATATTTTTTTTTAAAAATATTTTACTGTCATTATTTTTGTATTCATTTATTTGTGTTAATTGTTTTATAAATTTTAAAGATACTTAGGCATCGAGGGGATCCTGAGGGGTAGGGATGACGTGTTGGCCTCTGTCCATACATCCTCCTTTCCCTCCTTAATCTGTAAAGAGTTTACATTCCTACGGAATATTTTAAATAAAACCTCTCTTTGCGCAGCTGACAGAGAGTCTCCTAGGAGTCTATAACAGCAGCAGGTGGATGGTTGAATTAAGGATCCCCTCAATGCTCCACTTGTAAGCGGATGTCAAAATGAAGAGAAGAGTACGAAGTGCAAGTGTGTAGTGTAACTTTAAACTATGATGATCCTCTATTCGTGGAGTCTAGCCAGTAAAAACATCGCAACAAGCAAGTCTTCATTTTCGCTATTCGTTTTCTATACGTACTATGTATGAGGCAGCGGGGGTCAGCAGAGAGAAAACTCCGGCAGATATGATCGAAGCCGAAACGAAATTCTTTCCTCCGTATTTACACGCCAGAAACCCTCCGGGCAGTTGGATAACTATTTCGCCCCACCCCATCGCACTCAATACAAAGCCCTGGGTGCTTTTACTCCAGTCAAATGTCTGTAAGAAATAAGATTTAAAAGAACATGGTTATTAATATTTTTTTTAGTTATTTATTTATTCATATTTTTTGCTTACAAACCATAATTAATAATAAAAATAATGTGACCTCACTGGGGTTCCTCGTGCCGAGGACACTTAACAATATACTTTTTTGGAATTACATTTGAGAATAAACAAAGAAGACTAACTTAAAAAACAAAGATAATTAACAAATATTCAGACAGTTTTAAAAACAAGGTATTTATGTACATCTATATTATTCATACTACAAAACACACAATGAAAATAATAAAAACCTAATATAAGCTATACACTTTTATTTAAAGCAGTATCTTTGTTTTTATGCAATTGAATAAACGTTTGTAAATATTTGCACCGGTGCGGTGGTTATAAACAAACTAACAAACATAGCATTATTATCATCAACCCGTTTTCACACCCAGTTGTGCACAAGGCACTGCATTGGTTAACCAAACGCAGATTAGTTTGATCGTCTGTTATATGAAGCTAAGGTGACCAGTCTCACCCTTCAGGTGCCAGTCTGCCAAACTCGTTCCAAGTGAATTATTCTACGATCACCCGCATCTTAGTTTTACACCCGCATAAATTTAAAAAGTGGTGACAGTTTATGTGTGCCATCTTGTCACCGACAACCCGGAGCTGTACTATCCAGATTCAATTTCAGTTTTCAGTTTCAGTGCTGCAGAGCAGCGTTTATTTTATAATTAAAAAATACATAAAAGAATTTGTTACCCACTAAGTCTAAAGACTTTTCGGTGGGAAACATTTTTTTTTTATGACAGGTTTATATTACATTTATTTTATTTGTATTTTGCAGATTTATTTATAAACAGGCACTAGAAAGTATAAAGAAGATATTTCTTCAGTTCTTTTTTTTTTCATTTGAAGATTTTTCATGTTAATGATGGTTTGTGGGAGATCATTGAACAATCTTGGAACAACGCAATTTAATGTTCGCTCTCCGAAGTAATTTGTAATTCGGGGAACAGACAGGGAGCCCTTAATTTTTAATCTAGTGTTGTGAGTGTGGGAAACTCTTTTTTTATATTCCAGATCAACAAAGTGATCTACAATCAATTTATAGTCACAAAGTTGTTTTACCGGCAAGACATTACAGAATTTAAAATATACACTTTCGCCCATATGTTTCGCCTCACGGATTATGCTATCCGGTACGATCCCCCTCAACAGTCTCACCTGAATATCATAAATTTTACCCAGATGAGACTGGAAGGTGAGACCCCAGACACGCACTCCGTAAGATATAATGGATTCAATGAGCGAGGTATATATGTATCTTAACGTTTTGAAAGGTAGTATGCTTTTAATTTCATAAATCACCTTAATCCAGTTCCTTAATCTGTCGCAGATTCCATCAATATGAACACCCCAGCTAAATTTAGAATCAATAATTAATCCTAAATATTTATGATTATTTACATCTATAATAGGACAATTACATTTATCTGATTCTATATTTAAATTTGAATGAAGGCAAGAATTTATATGAGCTTGTATTTGTATTTCAAATTCACATTTAGTAATATATGGTGAGGATACATGTCGTGAACAATTTTAGTTTTTTTAGAATTTATTACTAAGCCATAGTCATGCGCCCATTTAATGAGATTTGAATCGGGTTGTGGTCCCGTGGCTAGTGTCTCCAACTCACGGCTCAAAGGCCCGTGGTTCAAATCACACTCAACCCCAATTTAATTCCCATTTTTAATAGTGATTTATTTACGACTCGTTGAAAATGGCCCTTAAAATAAAATATTTGCGAATATCATAAGAACGCAAATATTTATTTTTCTAAAAAAAATATGTAGATTTTCCGCCCAGTGCCCTTGAACCCTGATTCTCTTTCCTGACGCCTTATAGATAGGGTTTTTATCTGTTTTGTTCGTCTGACCACAGACCCTTTTTATTCGCATTTCTTATTTCCGTATACCGCATTTTTCATCCCCCTATTTTTTTATTGAATCATAGCACAGACAACCTTTCTATCAAATAATCCAACTGCCTTAAATAATTATTTTTAAAACAAATTTGTTATCCTATGCTCACTGGTAAATATTTTCATAGAAATTGAAATTTTAGTCGCATTTTTATGTTTTTTTTAATGCAATATTCCAAATTCCAATATTAAACCTTACCAGAGGAAACTTCATATCTGATTTAATATGTGTAAAGAGTGCTAAATGTTTCAAAATTGTTTATGTAATGGCCTTGTTCAATGTTAGATAAATTATCACAAAAAAATAGGTCGACCCAGTCTTGTATTTGACGTGGAGTTAAATTCATATCATGTCGTTTACTTAACTATGTGCTACTGGGACTTATAAGTATACAAACATTAAAAAATATTTAATCAAAATGCTGATAAAAATATATGGATGACCTAATCATCAGCTGGTTCAAGCGATCACTTTACACAACGTGTAACATTCACCCATTTTTATTTTAAACAATTTAAACATTATTTTAAACAATTTAAAAAGGATATATTTCCATTCTTATTACTGACAAAATAAATTACATATTACATTACATTATATATTTAATTTGTAAAAAATATTCCCAATCAGCTGTTATGAGCATAGTCTTGGTATGAAGGGATAATATATTTATTACGACACTTGTAAAAATCGATAAAATAACATCACATATTACTCGTCACCTGGGCTGTAAGAACAATTTTTTTTATGTGTTTTTCGAGTGCGTATAATATACATATTACGTTTTGTATTTTTTTTAAAGTCATTAAAAAGTTAATTGTTGAACTTTATTGCTGTATTCACAAAACTGTTTCTTTTTCTGTTAGTCCTAGGTTGTTCGTGAGTTAAATTATTTGACGGTCTTGTATTTTTTGGATGTATATGGTAGTTTATTATTTTATTTTCTTTTATCTCAAATATCATCTTTACCTTTTCTGTGTAAATTAATCTATCTAAATTAAGCATTTCTGTTATTCTAGATAAATTTGTAGTTCTAGTATATTTATTAAAAATAAATGTTACTTTAAGTGCTTTATTAATCGTTCTTTGAACTATTTCTTGCATTTGTTTACTACACTGCGACCATATTATTTATCCATATACTCGCCTATGAGGAGAATTCATGTGTTTGCAAACGAATACGCAAATGATATAGAGATATTTAACACTTTTGAATTTTAAAAGGCAGTGTATCAATTTATTATCTCCAAATTTAAATTCTTAAATAATACTATGTTGTTTTATTTTGTATACCTTTTGTTAACTTATATATGTATTCTTAATAATTATTTTTCTACATTCTTCTAATTTTATGATTCTTTTAATATAACCGATAGGAAAAAATTAACTTCTATTTTCTCTACTGGAATATATGTATGTATGTACTATATGTTAGATTAGTTTTATATATTTTTATTTTCTTTTTCTTATTACTTCATTTTCAATTTTTTGCTACTTTTGTGTAAAATATGTCTGTTATTTATATAAAAATATATGTAAAACATGTTAAAGCCTACAAGGCGTTTAAATAAATAAATAAATAAAAAATAAAAAATAAAAACATACAAAATTTGGAAGTATGATAGAATTGTCTATCATGATTTTGTCCTTTTATCGACGAATTCTGTTCTTCTCACTATCCCAATAATTGAACCCAGTTATTTTTAAAACTGCTTTGATATGTTTTGTTCATGCTAATTTTTTCGTTTTATTTTTTAATATTTTGTCTTATTTGTATTTATATTTTATGATTATTTATGGGTTTATTATCTAACCAGAATAAACATTTAGTCTAATCTTCATTGATGTAGTTTTGCTGATAGGTTGCTGTTAACGAAAGGGTGGACTGTAAATGAAAAACGAATTTCATTCAGTTTTGTGACTGGGAAATATTTGAATGAAGGATGGGAACGTGGAATGGATACCTACCTTTAATATGATCTGAATGTTTTTTAATTTCGGGCACTGGATGACAAAATGAACTTAAAATGTAACAATGTTTTCCACGACGCGCGACGATTCTAACCTCTTTTTATCCAATTTTATGTGAAATCAAAAAATGTTGTTTGGTTTTTGTTCTAAAACCAAATCTTCTAATTTTGAAATTCTTCTATCTTGATGTTAGGTAGGTACCACAAGGATGGGTCAAAGGAAGGATGGGAACGAAAAGTAATCGATCAGGAATGGTATCGCTAAATGCTGTTATTTACTCAACACTATGTAGCCAATGTTTATTAGAATATCAGTTGCATTATCACCACTATAGATCAATAGAGTATCATCTGCAAATACTAAATACCTCCCAAATATTAAGATTTTGGGAGCATTTTTAACGAGTTGTAAATGCTCTGGCTAGCTCTAAAAAGTTGGGGTAGAGTGGGTTTTGAACCTCGGACCTCTGATCCGTGAGTCCGTAACACTAAGCCATGGGACCACAACCCGATTATAATTTATTTAAAAAAATATATTAATCATATACTTAGAGTTATAAAATTCAGTATGTGTCTGTAAATATTCAAACTTGTTTAATTTATTTCTTACTAAACATTTTATAATCTACTAAAAAATTTTAGGATTTGACAATTTCAATCTAACAATACCATTAGGTGGCACATTTATTTTTATAAAATATTTCAATCCCAAATCGACTGTTGCGAACTCCATTATATTAAACTTACATCAGTCTAGATGATGGGCACTGTATCGTTATCCCAAACGTCGCTTCCAATCCAAAATAACATCACATGTATTTTTTTTATAAAACTAATACTCTGAATTTCATTTTTAAAAAGTTTTTAAAAAATAGACTGTTCTCTGGATGCATGTTGGAAGAGATTAAATATAATCAGAATTTCCCAAGCTTGGATCAAAAAGTGCAGGTAATTTTAGGCTTCCTAGGGGAATACTGACGGAGACATAAAACAATATTTGGTCTAACAAATAAGTAGAAGTGTACCAAGTATTTTTAATCAGTAACTTACATGTTAATATAAGTTATTACGTCGTTATAATAAAGGTTTAAAAATAAAAAATTAGCTCTCAGAAAATCTCAGAGCTAAAAGCATCTCCACTTTTCAATCGAAATGCCTTGTTTACATACGGGATAAATAATTTGTTGCGTAAAATTAAAGGTTTATTTAAGTTTAGTGTTTTATTTTGATTATAGTTCATTTGTGTTTTATTTCAATTTACAGGCTAAATACAAATATATCGATGATGAAAAGGAAAAAGTTCCTAAGCCACATGTAGCAGCATTTCATAAGAGTTAGATTTTTTTTTAATTTATAAAAAATCACTTATTTACACATTATTTTGGTGTGATTCCTACATTATTTAAATTTCAAATTAAATTACGTTTTTATTAATAATAATAAAAAAATTGGTTGCTCCGTAAAGTTAGCTACATTTAGAAACTTTTTTCGTCTCCACCGTCGATATGAATATTAATTGTAATATTTATTACCTGAATATTTTTGTTGGGGTTTGTTGTATCTGTCATACCCAAGATGGCAATACTTAAACAAGCTCTGCAGAAACATGACGATGTTACGCATAAAAACAACAGTATTATTTGGTTGTGTCTTTTTCCATAGCCAATGTATGGCGCTGACTCTGTAATGAAAATGTAATTTATTTATTTATTTAATTAGGTAAACAAACAGTATGTACACACATATTGCCAATTTCTTTGTATATTGGTGTAAGAAACTCATGCACACACCAAAAAAATTGTTTACGCTTAATACAATAATTTAAATTATGTTCAATAAAATAAATGTAAAAGAAACGAAATGAAAAAATATGTATATAATAATAATAATAAAGTTAAATGTCTGCTTCTCTCAAAATTTTTATAGTTTTTGACCTAAATTTACAAACATTTTCAGAAAAAATATCAGCCTCGGTAAATATATTGTTATATTGGGCGTATATTTTAGGTATTTCAAATTGTTTAAAATAGTTTGTTGACGCGTTTTCAGTGTAAAACAGAAGATTTTGTCTTGTCGGTCTAGATGGCACACGGAATGGAAGTCTTTCAAGTAGGTTTGGAGAATTAATTTTATTATTTATTGATTTGAATAAAAATAACTGGTCCAACATTATTCTTCGATTTTTAAGAGAGTTTATTCCATGGTACTGCATACTTTCAGCATGATTAGAAAAGTTCATGTTTAACCGGTAGTCGACCTGCTTAATTTTTTTTTGTTGGACCCTTTCTAGTCTGTTAATATTTACACTATAGTAAGATGACCAAATAGGAGTACAGTATTCTACCTGGGGACGATTAAATGTTTTGTAGAGTTTTTCATATGTCTCTGCATGTTTAAAAGGTTTTGATACTTGCATAATAAGTCCGACCATTTTATATGTTTTTTTTAGGACTGATTCAATATGAATATTAAACGTATGTATTAAACGTTATGTAATGTAATGTATTTAGTCCGATGGTTGTACTAATAAATTACTGCTAGTTATTATTCAACTAATACCACTGAATCCAATACCACATCATAATTATGGATGTTTGTTTTTAACTAGAACCATCGCCAGCCCGTGGAACGATGCTGTTGACCAAGCATCCTTTACCTTTTTCGCGAACTCATAATCATCTTTGGTCCTTTATTATACAGATTTATTAGAGTTGCCTTGATTCTCGTTTTTCGGAGTCTAAAACATTAGCCTCTCCTCGAACGATAGCAATGAATTTTGTTATTACACAAAAAAAACATCAATTTCAACAAAATAACAACGATAATATTTTAATCGTCAATAGCAGCGTATCAATATTCATCCTTTGCTGTGTATTAAAATACAGAGACTCGGAAAAAATATATACATTCATGAATGATAATAATATTTATGCAAAAAAAAACGAAAACAGCTTAAATGGTTTCGCTATTCTGTTGTTTTTAAATCTTATAATAATGTTTCAGTCATGATAAAAACTTAGCTGGTAAATAGTGTTTAGAGTGAATATAACTTAAATTCTAATAACATAGATAGCATTTACTTTTTAAACTTATATAAATTTTATGTTGATTTAATTATAACGAAGTGCATTGTTTAATTAACTCTTTGACATAACATACATGATAGTCTTGATCATAAATTATGCAAGAAACTTACAGGAAGGACTCTCTTAAATATCTTAAATAATAAATAAAAATTAATAAGTTTATCAGTTTTTTTTAATTATTTAATGAAGATATTTTACATAGGTTGACAGAAAATGCACATAGCTCAAAAAACCTGATACATAATAAAACATGTCCAACATAGGCATTGCCCGGGCGTGGGTTAACTGACTACAGCAAATACTGTTGGTATTTAAGAGTATTAAACCTTCATAATATCGAGCCATTGCCCAAAAGTTTCTGATATAATATGCTATCTCAATTTTTTTTTTTTTTTTTTTGCACCACAACAGGCCAGGAGGCCCAATTACAGCGGTGAATTACATCACAGAACACCCAAGCTTGAGAAAAATCACATTTAATTTTTGTGTTCTCACCGGGAATCGAACCCGGAACCTTCCGTCTGTGAGTCAAGCGTCTTGACCACTACACCACGGAGGCCGCCAATTTAACGAAATATGTGAATATTATTTTTTATTCGTCATATAATTTTGGTCTAGTAAAGGAATTTGAATTTGACAGAAAGCACAAACGATTATACAAATTGAATATAAGTAGAAAATAACGCATTTTTAAAATATTTATCTCATTAGTTAATAAAGTGCGTTATCTAGGAGCGAAGAAGAGTGCATTTCCCGGTTCTTGTTAATTTTTTCAGGCAAATGTTTTGATTTTAGGGTTAAGCTGCTAAATGGTTCCATTTTTACTAGTTTAAATACGTTTTTTTGCAGGAAAAAAATTTTTAAAACCAAATGTAGTGCACTTTTTTTATATTCACTATTTAGGTTCTTAAGAAAACTGACTAGAGAGATGATAATACGTAACAAATTTTTTCATTCATGATTTAAAGATTTATTTTATAAGCTATTTATAACAATTTAATGTGTTTGTTTTAGATTCCAGATAAACAAATATGAATGTAAAGATTCAGGTGCAAAATCTAACGACAGGTAAGAAAAGTTTAACTTATGCACATTTACTAATACAATTATGCAAATGAAGTATTATAACCTGCTTTTTCTTTATCTTGCGGAATCACTTCATATTCGTATTTGGCAGAAATTTTCTGTGAATCCTCCATTGTACCCAAGTTAGAAAACTGAAACATAGCGTAGATTCCAAAATTTAACTCGGAATAAATAATTGGGTATCAAATATTATTAACATTGTTTTAAGTCATTTTTTTACTGTTTTTTGAAAGATAAAATACACAAGTTAGTAAAGTTGCCGAAAAATCAGTCAATTTAATTTAATTATAAAAAAAAATAAATATGAAATATTTGAAACTTAATTTATTAACTCTTACGGATTATTACATTAATTTCACAATAATATTTTATTTCTCTATTAACTCTGTTGTTGATAGTAATATTTTTTACATCATTTAAAAAGTTTATCCGAGTCTTGTTTAGTTTTGTCTGGTAGTTTATTGTATAATTCCAGTCCCTCGTTTATTAGTCTCGACTCTACTTGTCTCGTTTTAGAAGGTTGCATGTGATATTTTTCTAATATTTTTGTATTGTGTCCATGTTTACTAGAATTTTTTTCAAGTTTTAGTTCTTCGTCTACAATTACATCCGTGGCTAAAATATGGATAAATTTTAATGATTCCAGTTTAGTTATATTTTATTTTGCTGTCTTTTAGTCTGTTTATGTCATTTTGATTTCCTGTTCCCCATAGTAGTTGCATATAACATAAGAATTTGTTCCGTTTCTGGAACAAGGTTTTTTATTTAAAAAATGACTCGATAATGTCGCCACTTTGCTAATGAAATTGTTGATATGATTTTTCCATTTCAATTGTCTGTCTATTGTTAGTCCTAAGTATTTAACATGTTCAATTTCAGTTAGTCGTTCATAATTTATATGAGCATCTATTTTATGATATTTTTTTCTAGATTCAAAATGCATGTTATTACATTTTTTTTCATTAAGTGTAAGTAAGTTTGTGTTTGTCCATTTAGTCAAAATAGTTAGGTCTTCGTTTATGTCATTGTTTGTTAATACGTCTGTTTGACTTTATAGAATAGTCCAATGTCGTAGGCATACATAATAATTTTTATTTTAAAATTAAATGTGTAAAATTACACACATTAAATTGAAGAAGACTTTTATTTTTTGCTTAAATATGAGCAATATCATAAATATGTTACTCGAGCCGAGAAGATATGAAAAAGTAATATTTGTGATAAATAGACAGTGGAATTGTTTTCCAGTTCTTGTTTATCGTCATCATCGCCATTTCTTAATCTTCACCTCGTTTTTGATACCTTTGTAGGCCCTATGGTCTACACATATTGCTTTAATTAAAATAAATATTTGCCATGATTTCCCCATATATTTACGGTACTAAATGTTGTTAAATATTTGTAAATATTTACCGACTTTTTGTGCTTACCAACTTTTCGTGTTTACCGGTTTTGAGACGTACCCATCTCCTCATCAGGACACAAATTAAACTAACATCCAAAACCCACTACACACAAAAATACTGCACAAAAATATAAAATCAACATGTCAATTTAAAACCACATGCTTTTTTTCAAAACAGAAGAGACGGGTACGTGTAAGTCGGTATATGGTTATAAACAAATATTTTATAACATTTAGCGAAATATTTGACCACAACTTTTATGTTTTAAATTCTAATAATATTTACACAATAGTTTGAGTTCGTCAAATTTTATAAACGATGCCTGGATTTAACACCCCAAGGAGTTATCATGATAAGCTAATGTTATAAATTTGATTCAGAATCTAATACATATAATTACCTTTTTTGTCTTATTTTCTTAAAGACATTGTTTTATTACTCCATTGGATTTAAAATGACCATCATAAGCCATGTAAATGCCAAGACTTTTATATTCCCTTCTCTAACGTATTTTCAATCCTTATTGTAATTATGTAATCTAAATATTTCAATTCTAGAGCAATTTGCTTTTGTTTGTAAAAACCGTATTCGAAAATGGGTTAAAAGCTCGAAATGGATTCGAACCACGGACTTTTTCATCCAGAGTCCACGACACTACCTACGGTATCACAAC
Organism: Micrasema longulum; assembly: GCF_059751315.1. NCBI lineage: Eukaryota > Metazoa > Arthropoda > Insecta > Trichoptera > Brachycentridae > Micrasema > Micrasema longulum. The sequence continues at coordinate 191,329 of NW_028279032.1, forward strand.
CCGTCTTATTAAGAAATGATGATTAGCTTTACGCTTCAGGTGCTAGTCTAGAGGCAATGAAATATTTGTGTATGAAACTATTTTTTAAAGAAGTTTTTCATACCCATCTTGTCAGGAATCCAACCTTAATTCTAAAGTATGATAGGCGAATTCGCCAATCACTACACAATGAGGCAGAATAATCCTCATTCGATTTCCTTTTCCAGGATTGTTCCTGAAAGTATTTATCAAGTTGGGAATACTTTTCCAGGATTTCTTTTCTATTTCACTAACAAAACTGTATTTTTAATTACACACGGACACTAAATACTAGTTTAAATTATTTTAATAATCTAATTGCGTTACGATTTTGCATTAAAATTACTGGAGAACAAACAATAAAAAGTTAAAAATAATTACTTGAACAATGCATGGTACAATCATGAACTTACCTGAAAACGTGTTTACAATTACTGCTTGTTCCTTAAACTAGATACTCTTTCGTACAATCAGCAATTAGATATTAAAAAATACACAAACAATTCAAGAGCCATGCTTGTCCCGTGAAATGATATATAGCTCATTATACGCCGCTTATGTAAATAAAGAAACCTCAGTATAGACATGCTCCTGACTAGCGCGCGACATTGTGTTCTAATTTGAATTTATAATTACAAAAACATTGAACATTTATATTACGTTTTTCATTTCGTAAATAAATACGTAATACAATTAGTTAAAATTTTGCCCTGAAATATTTTACCGACTGAACTGGTACTTAAAGCTTAAGACTGTTCTTACCTTCCATGTAACGAATTGATCGAATTATACAGTTATTATTGGAGTGTCGATGCAGTGTCCAATGCAGCACTGGATGTGGATAGACAAGAATCTTGATGATTAAGATTTTCAGTCCAAACATGTTGATTCTGATGTTTGTTATAATCACACTAACGTTATTCGAAAATAATTGGCAGTCGAAGTTATGGGTACTTGCATTACTGGACATTCGCAATTCCGGGTGCCAGGCCTAGCAACACGGAAGCGCAACACGTCATCAATGACTGAAAAACTAAATTTAGACCCTCTCCGCCCAGCATTGATTTTGGTTGTCTTCAAAGCAACTTGTTAATTACGGAAAACATTAAATTAAATTAATTTTAAGTTAACTTTAATCAGTATAAGCCCGGCAACACAATAATTATTATCTGACACGAAAACAGGTTCACAACAAAGTGAAGTGTACGAACTACAAAAGTTACGTCATTTGCGTTAATTGGGTACGTTTTTTTTTTCTTTTTTTCTGCTGTATTTGTTTTGACACGGACATCTAAAAAGAAAGTTTCAACGAAAGTATTCATAAAAGGGATGTATTGATCCGTTACGAGTATAAAAATGTTAACATATGCAGATATTAGCTATAAAAATAATCGACATGTATGTATGTACAAACAGTGTATACTTGTGTACATAAACAGTTTAATAATAAATATGGCTTATTTGGGTTAGTCAATAATCGAATAATTTGTTAACGGTTGCTGTTTTTTTTATATGAGAGTTTATTTTTTGCCCTGCAAAGCTCATATTTACTGCGAAAGGTACGTTTTTTCTAACTGCTCTAAATATTGTGCAAGGATTTGCCGGGATATTCGGATGTGGCCTTGCCAAGGATCTTCTACGCGTTTGCTTATTTAAGAGAGAACCACAAAAAAACTTATTCAGGGGAAGCCGGACTATTGACAGACGTCAACAGACCTTCCATTCCACTAAAACCGCCTTCTGAATTTTGTGTACGCCCTATGCACCACTAGGCGTATTTGGTTTCTACGTCTGTAGTTTTAGTATTCCTTACAAAATTGAATCACCAGATTTCTTCTGAGGCATCTATACTGAAAAAGAATTGCTTGCTGTTTTAGGACCCGGTGAAGTGCTAAAATTTGCATCTGGAGAGAAAGATTAGTGATATGCAGCTTTTTTGTAGTGGTGTTAGTTTTTACTGAGTAAACGTCTGACCCCCACGCGGCCTTTATCCTGTTGAAGCCGGCGCGGCGCCTGCTAATTCTAGCCGCATTCTTAGATACTTTTGGAGCCGCCGTTTTCCGTTACACACACTTCCGGTTATTAAAAACTTCATATTTTCACATTTGTTTTAGGATTTTTAAAGTAAAATAATGAAAGACCTTTTGATCCAGACAAATGACAACTATATTTGGTTGCGAATTATGTGGGTATGCATTGGTCAAGTATTGTCACAACTTCTATATCCTTTTTACCTACAACCACTGTTCACTTCTCACCTCAGTATTCTTTGATCACCCGCCACATTAAGACCTCGTGTCGTACATCGCGTGTTTATTTCGTTGAACGTGTGTGCCGCATTATAAAACTTTGTTTCCACCAACCACCAGTGTTAAGCTGGAGATCAAGGCCTGCTCTCGTGTTAATGCCACCACAAGTATCAAGTTGGATCTGACAAGTCTATCAAGAGCGAGAACCAGGTTAGTGGCATCCTTTTCTAATCCATCTCATTTGCTGGGGTTGTGACCGATTGACACTGCATACCGCATATCGAGGATTATTACTTATATCTCATTAAGTTTAATTACAGTCCACTCCGCTCGAAAATATCATAGAATCTCTAGGGTTTCGCTTCCCGCTAAACGCTCTCCGCATTTACATGGGAATTCGTTTTCCCAACAATGTGAGTGAAAAATATTTGATATTGATGAATAATTATGTACAAAGGTACGCGCCGTGTGCTCATCAATTTTTTTACATTGCGGCAGATCGGTCTTATAGTTTTCTAACTTTTACCTGATATGTTTATCCAGCGTAGGAACAATGTGATATTGTATTTTTTTTTTATCTCTCCACAGAAGAAGATTTTTTCGAAATGAGAAGACAGAATTTAAGATATTAAGAGGCCTAATATTTCTTGTTTTGTACCCTGTGCAAAATTTACCAAATAAACATCCATATTGTGTGTCCAAAAGAACCAAAACTCTAGACGAATGTTTTTCACTTAATGGGGGGGGTCTCTCAGATAAAAGTTTGTGTAGTGTGTAGTAATTTGCACGTTCTCCTACCAAGCTTGAGGCCTCGGGTTAGTTTCCTGGCAGAGACCGGGTGCCACATATAATCAATCGTCCGCACATGTGTTATGGCGTTGTCTCTTTTTAAATGAGAAAATGGATGTAATTTTGGATAGGCTGATAGACGTCACCAGACCAGTCTGGAATCCAGACATGCATCAAAATGATAGGAATTTTTGATTATATACTAAGTTTGTTTGCACTTGAGCTGAGAATGGGAAACTTTCAGGGTTACGCCAAAAATGATAACCGGTGTTTACAGAAATCTTCTTTACGAGATTGTGAAGAATTGGTAAATAATATTTTGTTGAAAGAGACTTACGTTTTGAGGTATTAACTGAACCAATATTTGTAACTAGAGTGATTTTTTTTATTCAGAAGTTTCAAATATGTATTTGTATAAAATAACAAACCTGAAGCCTTAGTAAATATATAAACATATGCGTATATATATATATATATATATATATACATATATGTGTATGTGTATGTATGGTTATATGTATATATAAATAAATATATATATCTATATGTATGTGTGTATGTATGCATATGTGTATGTATAAAGCCATTTATTATCATTACCTGACATAACCTACAAATTATGTTCTTAAGATTTTAATGTTAATTTAAAACCCTCAAGGCTCATATTACAATGGAAAATTAACAGAGTTATCTTCAATTGTAAATAAAGAATATTAAATTTTCTATATAATAAATTTAATATGCGTTTTAGACTCAGAGTAATAATGCGTAACCTAGAGAGGAGCCCGAACGTGGGAAAACCATTTAGTGACTATTGGGTATTAAGTTAGCTACAGTTCGCAGCAAAACAATGGGCCGTATTCAGGTCGAAAATTGCCAAATGGATACTAATTTGTATTGTAATTACTTTTAAATATGTACATGTGTATTTATCATTGCAGGGTTATTCCAATCTATTTTTCTATAATACGCCTATATTTACTTCATAAAACTGAAAATACATGTTTGTGTTTATTTTTTATTCATTTTATTCACAATATATTTATTTCATATTTAATTAAGACATAAATCCCAACTCCATTGAACCAAAGTCTTGTGTTCAGTTTGTTTGTTTGTCCGTCATATCTCCGAAATGGCGAGTCGTAGCGGCCTGAAATTTGGACACCCTATTTAACATGCAATTTTAAGGTAAATTTTGCTTTTTTCGAGTAAAATTTTAATCGACCTCTACTCGATAAAAACTCAAATTTTATATGGATATAAAGTACGGCTCTGACATATTGCCCATAATCAACTGTCATTAGCAACAGTAAACATACTTTAATTTATAAATGTATCTCCTAAATTAAGAAAAAATAGTATCTGACGTAACTATTTTGATATAAGAAAAGTTTTTCAGCAACATAATACACGTGTTGGGAAAATAAAGGCCAAAAATCAATGTAAATCATGGAAACATATTCGGAATCAATTGCTTCTGAAAACTGACTCCTTTAACACATCCAAATTATTCTAATGTTTGAGGTTGAAAAACTTTTGTTACTCAGCATTGTTGGGTTTTTGTTGTTGTTTCCATCACTAACTTTTCTTTTACAGCCTCTTCATTTTCTGTGAATAAAAAATACCATGCCAGTTAAAAAAATTTTTTGCCCTGCGCATTGTTATCAACAGTCCTACTTAGAAATACGTGTATTTTAATTGTATCTGTTTAGTGTTTTTAACCAAAAAATAAACTATGGTGGGAGCTTTAATTTTTATTTAATTGAAAATAAACTTGTTTTCTTGTAATTCATCAGTTTAACTTTTATAAAAAAAATATGGCGTTTTTTGGCAAAATAAATATTTAGTGCGAACTTTGAATACAAAAAAATATAAATGCTTGATACGTTAAATTTCAAGGAAATATTTCTAGCAATTTCAATATACAAAAATATTTAAAAATTAAAATGTTGCTTTATTTTAATAATAAATAACATAGATTACAAAATGACAGAAAGTCTTTTAAAAAGATACTTAAATATACAAACCAAAAATAATTCATTTAAAAAAAAAAAAAAAATTGAAAAATTTCAATTGTATAGCCATAGTTTACACAAATAATTATTAAATCGTAAAATTACATTGTGCTTTTTTTTATTTCTTTTATTTATTATTTTTTATTTTTGCACATTACAGAAGGTATACATAAGTTAAAAATACAAAAAAAACTATTACACTAACACAAAAAACCCACAGAAGCATGTCATGGTATAAGTTTCCATTTTAATTTAAATTAAATTGATATCAATTTTAATTTATATAAAAAACATCGCATTATTTAAATAGTTAAGAATATTTTACTTGCTATTTATTGTTTTTTTTTTAAATTTTTTGTATTATTATTTTCAACAATTTGTAAAAATTTCAGTTGTTCACTAATTATGGCTCAAATGAAATTCTTGTGATTGTAGTATTACCTTCATTTGTTTCTATATCTGTTGAATCCCAATGTTGCCTTTCACCACTTCCAAATACTAAAAATACTAAATTACTCAGGAAATAAACTCCAGCGGCAATAAAAAACACTGTTCTCCAGCGAGTTATGTCAGTCTGAAACGAATGAAAAAAAAACATTAATTAAGTATCTAATTTACTTTAAAAAATATAAAAGGGAATCACAGAATTGGGAATGGAATTGAGCGAAAAGCGTTTGCTGGCGATGTTTTCCTGACAGAGCCCAATTCATGACTGAAGCTGAAGAAAGCACAAACTCTTTCAACAATAGTCCATTAGTGCAAAACTATAAAATGGACTTCTCAGAATAAAAAACAAAGGCCGTGTCAATGCAACAAAACCGGAAAAAAAGAAACTCAACTAAAGTTATTCATGAACGGAATAATGCTAACTCTTGTTGACACTATCAAAATATAAGGGGTAACTATAGAAAAAACCACAAAACATAATATTAACATACACATGACCTTTATAAATTATCGTAAAGCATTCGATTCTGTGGAAACCTGGGCAATCATAAATCCACTTGAAAATGCCAGGATTGATTCTAGATACACGAAGTTGTTTAAATTTGTTTACAAAAATGCTACCATGGATGTAAAAGTAAACGATGATCTTAAGACGGAGAAAATCAAGATCAAAACAAGTACAAGACAGGGTGACACGATATCCCCAAAACTTATTACATAGGCCTTAGAAGACGTTTTCAAGATGCTAAATTGGAATAACAAAGGCATAAAAATAGATGGAATGTACCTATTTAAATCACCTTCGTTTTGCAGACGATACAGTTATAATAAATGAAGAGGTAAATGAACTGGAATCGATGGTAAAATAATTATACAAAGCCTCTAGAAAGATCAGTCTGGAAATGAATATAGACAAAACTGTGATTTTGAGTCCAATACTTAGTAACTGTATTAGAAGTAAAACTATCGGTGCTGTTGACGAGTACATTTACCTTGGGCACAAAATCAAATTGAAACTGCAGAACTGCCTAGACAAATTGGGTTAAGTTAGGCTGCATTTGGAAAGCTGAAACACGTTCTGAAGACCAAAGTCTACAACTCTCTAGTTCTGTCCGTGGCTACATACGGTCTTGAAACCATGTCACCCACTGCTAGATGTATACACAAAATTAAGTGCACTCAGCGATCTATGGAAAGACAATTGTTGGGCATCTCCTTAGAAACCGTATAAGGAATGAGGAGATAAGACTCTGTGCAAAGGTAAAATATATCGCAGAAAGAGTGGGAAGACAAAAACGGCAATGGGCTGGTCATGTGGCGAGACAAGAAGTCGGCAGGTGGACCCCCAAAATACTAAACTGGAGACCTTACGAAAGTAAAAGTAAAGTTGGGAGACCACAGAGGAGACGGACTGACGTCGCGACGTCGTCGAACTCGTGGGCCATGGATGGAAACAGAGTGCACAAGACAGAAAAATTTGGAAGAGGTCTATATCCAGCAGTGGAAAGAAACGGGCTGATAAGAAGAAGAAGATAGACAAGGACCTCCAGTGGTTACTACAATAGGGTGGTTTCCAATCGTTTTGAAACCCTTGTTAGAGCGACAAAATCAACATAGGGGTATTCTCCTGCGGTGCAGCAAACATATCTTATGGTGCTATCGAACCTTTTGTTACATATGTGGCCAGCATATTGGGTGAAGCGGTAAAAATAAAAAATAAAAATACCATAATACAGCTTTCAAATACAATTTACCGTAAGACCTTGTAAAGGAAACCAAACAATTTCAAGTCAGCACAAGACCTTAAGTTTCTTGAAAGAAATCATATATAGTGCCATGAAATGATGTAAATTATTTATTTTTACCGCCCCCCTGGGAAAGGATTTTTGTAAATATTTTTCTTTCAAACAACGCCTTTTTTTCAGCCAGCTTGAGGACAAAGTAGGAGCTGTATTCGTGCTTTTAAAAAAATAAGTATTTGCGTTTTTATGATGTATTTACCCAGATATTTTCATTTTTTTTATTGTAAATTAACCAATCAACCGAGTTAAAACTTAATCGGTCAGTTTTAGGTGTATATATTACTCTTCGCTTCATTGATACTATTTTACGTTGGGTAAAACAAGATTAATAGGATAAATTGTTTTATATTATAAAATCTTGTTGATTTGTTGTAAAATATATGTTCAATTAATAAATCAGTAACATATTTACCGAATCTTGTAGAATAAGACCTGCTGTAATTGGTGCAAAATTAGCAAATCCAGCTGCACAACAGTTTGTGAAACTTATTAGAAGTCCAGCAAAGTTTGGAGACAAATCAATGTGATTCAACTAAAAAAATATTTACTAAAAAAAATAACAGAAATCCATCCATATTAGTAATATGTTTAATGTTCTAGATCAAAGACACATATCACCATATTTAAGATAGTTGGGAATTTTATGTTTTTAATTTTGGATTGGCTTAAACTGAAACCAACCTATGTTATAAAGTTTTTAACAATAATTTAACGTGTTGCCAGAAAGTATCAGCGTAGCTCGAAACGTATTTTCTTATTAGAATTTTAAAAATGTCTTCTGGTAAACCTTAACGGATCGCGTTTTTAATGACTAAGATGCTTGCCTGACGCACGGAAGGTTCCGGGTTCGATTCTTGATGACATCACAAAAATGAATTTCACTACTGTTATTTGACCTCCTATCCTGCGTGGCACAAAATTAAATGATAAAATATAAATAAAAAAAATATAAGTTACAAGTATACAAATTTTTACCTACATACTTAATGTAGATTTGACCTACATAATAAATAAAAATTAATATAAGTTTATAATTTTTTTCTTTAATATAACTTTTCAACAATACTTGTTACTTAAAGTATTATGAAAACTAAATTAATAAAGATAATCTATGTTTTCTTTCATTTTATGTAGAAGTATTTATTATTTTCCTTAAGGATGGGGTCACTGTTAAATCAGCTCCAAACGTCACTGTCTGTATAGATATATTGTGACGAGCCCCCATAAATTAATTCTCGGCCTCCAAGCCTAAATCTTTGAAGTGGAGGACGAGTGCTTTTCCATATTTATAAATATGCTCCTCCAAGCCCAGATCCTTAAAGTATCAAGTTATCAGATGTGAGGCGAGTGCTCTCACCAGTTATCCCCTTAAGATGCGGCATTTTTGTGATATAAAGCATCACATTCACGTAAAATGTGCATAGGTGTTTCAGCATCTGAACTGCTGATGAACTTTCATCTAGAAGTTTCAAAAAAGTGCATTTTACCAAGGTTTTAACTCTAGTGACAACCCTCACTTAGATTTGGCTAAGTTTCATAAGGTCGAAAACAAACCTTGCGAGAACTTACCCTTTCTGTATATGTATTTCTGTTTCTTCACATAGCGCTGAAGAGATGCTTTTTAAAAAAGTGTTTTGCTCTGATACCAGACTGATCCTAAGGAACGCATTTGGGAGTTCCAGAGCTTTATTGTAGTGTCAACTAGCTTGAAGTTCACAATGTCAAGAGTAGGCGGAAGAAACATGCGTAGTCATGAAACCAATATTTCGAGAAAACCGATTTTTTTAGTTTCAAAACCGTTTTAAATAGTATCGATGAATGAAGTACTTATCTTTTTTTTGCATATTTGTAATAAATTAACATTTTTGAATCACTCTAAATAAATAGTCCTTAAAATGATCAGCAAACAAAAGTATTATGCAGATTAATATAAAAATAAACCTCATTGTAGTGGAAAGAAACGTTCTAGTATGCGTTATACGCGGGTGAAACCTTCAAAATCAATGTAATTCTAAACTAAGTGACATTCCAAAAAAAACATTTCGGGTTCAGGGTCAGTTTTTGTCAAGTGCCTGGACAATATGAACGATATGAATGGCAGAGTTTGAATATGATAAAATCATTATTTTGCCCTTCAGCTAAGTCACAGATAATGTGTAACTCACGAACAGAACTACAGTAATATGAATTTTTCAACACGCACTGTTGAGATCCGCCGGATCAGCGACTGACTACACTTTGTCTTCTCGCAACCTTCGAATCTTTCTTTTTCGTGTCATACTGACTGCTCGCGTTTCTTCAGCTTTGCCCAACATTTTAAATACGTTTTGCCAATGATTGGGCGTACGATATTTTGATAGGACGTACGGGTGCATACTGTAAATACCTACAACTTGGCATATTTAACTTAAATATGTAAAAATCATGACTCCGCATGTTTTTTCCGCCCATCCTTCATGTGACCCTTTATTTCCACGAAAATAAAACCTACAAAAATCGCTGCAAAAAGTATATTAGCGTAATAAACGGCTTACCATGTACCCCAAGCAGTTAATAGAATCCAGACACACTATGAAAATAATGAAAATTATTCCTATTGTGACCTGTCCTTGTGGAATGAATGTAAGTATCATCATGGCAAGACCTGCGCCCCAAGTACCTTAAAATAAAAATATAATTGTATCAGAATAAACCTTGCAAAGCTCCACTGGCTGTTCGATTGTCGTAATTATACTATATTTTTAATTTGGTGGTCTCTGTAATGCTAATATATTTCAAGATTTAATGCCACAATTCGTAGCAATCGCCTGCATCTTTTCTTTTCATAAAGATTATGTTGAGAACTTTCTACTCTCAGTAACTTATTTTTCAGCCATAATGAGTTGATATTATCATTTAATTTTTTCAAGGTATACTAAATAATTTGACAAAGAACCGCAGAAAAGGGGAAGTAAAATAACAAAGAAATTATCATTGATACCCTCTCTTATGTCACTTAATTATTGTGATATGTAAAGTGTAAATAAAATGCTTCATAAAAATATAAAATAAAACATCTAGATATGTTCAGGCAGTTTAAGGAGTAAATTCGCATAAACAGTAAGTAACAGATAGATAAAACCTGTGCTTTAAGCATCACTCGTCAAACAAAGTAATAAATTATTATTTTTGTCACAACCGGCAAGGAGGCTCAATTGCAGCACAAAATATTGATACTTGAGAATAATCACATTTCATTTTTGTGTTCTCACCGAGAATCGAATTCGAAATCTTCTGTGCGTAAGTCGGGCGATTTCAATAATAAAAATGAAATAGTAGATTGTGACAAAAAACTGGTGTTGTTTTCCAGAGGTACTTGTACCTACATTCGTGGTAAATCTTTAATACTTACCTAGAGTACTAGCGACTTTTCTCACTGTAGTTGTGGAACAAATATTTTTGTTTATTGCCGTGTCCGCTAAAGCACTAACCACTATAGTGCAAATAAGTGAACACGTATAGGACAAAGCTGTTAACAAACCACTCTGAAATAAATACATCAAAACTATTATTATTTATCAAATTAATACTACGTTTTCATACAAAACTTCACCAATACTCTGAGAGCATTAGTTACTAACCAGATGTAAACTGATCCCGGAAAATAACAGTACAATAATATGTTTCTCCTATGCTCCGATATTCTTAGTACTAGGTTTATTAGTAAGAGTGAGTTGCGCCAAAATTGAATTAAAGAGTTCAAATAATTTTTGCCTTTTTGTGAGAATGAACTAAATGGTGAAAGCAAAAGAAAACAACCTATTGTATACGCTTTGACAAAACGCAACCAATATTTAATTGTAAACTGTTTGAAATTTGCAATTTTTTTTTGTGATGCTACAAACCATTAGTTTTTAAATGAAAAATAATAATAATAAAACGTTGATTCGTCTAATTTAATAAATCTAAAAAGATTTTTTTTAGTCCATGTGCTTATATTTTTAATATGCAAATACGCAATTTTCAAAACAGCAAAAAGCTTTTCGTCAAAAACGTTTTGTTAATAGTTATTATAATTCCAGTAAAAAGACTAAATTATACAGAGTTCATTTTACCATAAAACGAAAAAACTTTTTTTTCAAAAACTATACGCCTAAAAAAATTCTCCAAGCCACTGCAGAGTGGATCCAATCACCGTTGTTCAAGCGATGGCGCGATATGTTAAGACCACCATAAGTGCTGAAATATAAAATTTTATTTTATGTTTATATTTATGTTTATTGTTATATTTATGTTTATTGTTATATTTATGTTTATTGTTATATTTATGTTTATCGTTATAATTTTGTTTATATTTATATTTATGTTCATGTTTATATGTTCATATGGTAGAATTGGCTCTGCACTTTATAGCCATTTTACTGGAATAAAAATTTAAATAAATAAATATACAGAAAAAATGTAAACTAATAAAATAAATTAAAACTAAATAAATGGTAACAAATAGTAAACAAAAAGAACTTAATGAATTTGACATAAAATATTTTTAATTTATTATGTTTTTTTCTATAATTTGAAATAAAATGCGTAATATCAATATTAAGTGCTTTTGGCGGTCTCAGCATTAAATTAGTAGCCATGGCTTGAACAAGGGTGGGTGGATCCACCCTTCAATGCAATGACATGAAGAAGCGTATAGGTGGAGCGTTTTAAGCCATAATTATACAACATGACTTTAATAAAAAGAAAACATCAATCCGTCTTTGTCCATTATTTCTTGTTTGATCTAATCGAAACGTAACAAATAATAACTTACGTTTTCAACGTTGATTCCAAGAGCCATCTTTAGAAAACTTGGAGTTTCAGTAAGCATCAACATGGAACCCCAAACTGCTCCGATGTGGACTGTTAGAAGAGCAGCCAGAGGTATGGATGTAAATATTGCCTTCCACGGAGTAGTTTTTGGCTGGTAAAATATAGGTTATTAGTCTGGCTATAGTTAATAAACATTATTTATTGTGTAGAACCTCATAACTACATATTTATCGTTTTGATTATTCTCTAAAAAATCCTAAATGTTATGGCCTATATTATATCCGCCTAGGAATTGCTGGAGCAACTTTTAACATGATGCGTGTTTTCTGAAACTGTGGTCTATGCTCGGTCAACACAAAACGCCAATTATTCAACTCTTGTAGATATAATGCCACTACTATATGGGTTCAAATGGCACTCCCTAGAACCTTACCAAAGCTCAAAATACCAAACTTCTTCTGTTTTAATAGTAAATGCTTGAGGAGAATATAAGGCATGAGGTGGTTCAATTTCGCGGCAGCCTATAAAACTAGCGTCGTGGAGATGCGGCGGTGGACCTGTCTAGGACACGTGTCGCGCATGCCTTTAAAGAACCTAAACTCAAGTTGCCTCTTGGTCCAAAGACCATCGATGGCGATCTTTCAGCTTTATTCGGCGGAACCAAGGAATGCGGGATTACCGGCTGGCGATAGTGTCTCCCAGAGGAGTCTGGTGATGTCCACATGCTCCACTAAGGAGCGGATGTAAAATGAAGAAAGAATGTTACGGCTCGAGTCTTTCAAATTTAGTGATGCATTCCATAAAAAAACTACTAATAAATTTAGAATTTGGTTAGATTAATTGCCAATTTATGGTGAGTACCTTCATTTTCAATTTTCGACCGGACAAAATTTCAAAAATTTAGAATATTTTTATTATTATGGACAGTTAATTTAATTGTATTTACTCGTATTACACAGAAATAGACTCAATTACTCAATAATAAACATTTTAAAACTGTTTTTTTAGAAAAGTTCCATATATTTGATATCCACATATGATTATTTTTTATCCCATTTGAGCATTGTCTTCTGCATTTGAAAAAGAGACGTTTTAAGATTCGCAGACACATTGTGGCAACTCATCGAAAATAAACCATCAAGTTTTTTGTTCCAGTCACCTTAGAAACCCATAAATCGTCATTACTTTTCTTCTGACGTTATAAAATAAAAAAATTAATACAAAATTCACAACGCCCTAAATATAATATTTGTTTGCACTTTTTATTTCTAGGTAAAGCCATCATAAATTTTAATTATTTAAACGTTATTCTCCTTTATTTCGAAATTCATTCAATGTTAATACCTTTTCCTTGTGAGCCTGCACAAGAGATGTCTCTATATACTGTTTTTCTTCCGAAGAAATTCGAGGATGAGTGGAAGGCGCCTCAGCTCCAAGTAGCATCCACAGACAGGCAGCACTCAGACTTAAACTTCCTCCGACATAAAATATGAGTGGCCACCCAAAATAAGAAGCAGCCAATTTCCCTGATACAAGCATAGCTGATACCGTTCCCAAATTGTACCCTTAAAATTCAATCAATATTATACTCTCTTATTCTAAAACTTTACCGCGATGTAGTACGGACCTTACATTATTTATTTATTTGATTTAATTACTTATTTATTTATAGATTTAACAGCGCACACGCAAATTTTTAATTTTAGGAATGATTACGAAGAGTATTAAGATAGCTGATGTCTAAACGAAAGATATACATATTAGTATGCGTGAACTTTCAAAAACGCCTGAAAAGTTTTTATCTTTACTAAGACCGCTGAGATCCGATGTAGTTACATCCCAAAATGCTCAAGGTATCTTAGTCAGACCTGATAACGAACTAAGAAGTGTTAAGTCGAGCTAAAATGAACAAAGAACTCTCAATCGCTATAAAAGTTACTAAAAATTCGTATCTGGGGCACATTATGCGTAAAAAAAGTATCGCTTGCATTATTTAATTTTGGAGGGCAAGATTGAGCGTCACCGAAGGGTTGGAAGAAAATAAATGTCCTAGCTGCGTAATATACGAGACTATATTGGCTTCAAGGCTGTAAAGGAGATTTTTCGGGCAGCATAGGACGGAGACACCTTCATCAAAATGATTGCCAACGTTGGGGATACCTGATATGATTGGTTGGTTGGAAGAAATTGCCATTTGGCAATAAGCCCGCCAATGTACAAATAACATTATGTACAAAAAGTTAAATAAATAAATAAATATGGCACTAAGAGAAGAAGACCGCTAATTTTCCCTCATTTTGTTTCTTTTTTATCTTGGATCCTCTTTCTTTACTTCTTTCCCGTACCCTCTCTCTATGCATTTCTTACCGTGTTACAATTTTCATTCGTTTTACGAAGATAATTTATACAGCACCATTATTGTAAAAATCACCTCCAATTTAATCCATCAAGTACGAGCACTAACTACCCACTAAACGAATAGCCACAATGAAAGCACTCCCTTTAAATACAATTATTTAACCATTTGAAGGTCCGAAAGTCATCTTATCGGTTTGGTTCATACTCAAAACAATTTTACTCACAAAAAATAAATAACAAACAGATGTAAAATCCGTAACTAGGTACAAACCTTTGCCAAATTCGCCAGTCTGTTTTTGGCTGGTTGGAAGATATTGCTTCAGTTTACAGTTTAAATACAAAAATACGGCGTTTATTGGTAAAAATAGTACATTATTACAAAAATTGCAATTAAAAAAATAATGCCAAATGAAGTTATTAAATTTAACCTTATAAAATTGCAATGAAATATTTTTTATAACTTCATAAGGTAACAAAAATAACTTCTGAAGCAATACTTCCGCCAATGTACATACAATTTTTTTAAAGTTGTTAATAACATTTAACATACAATTAAGGACAGGGACTCAATATATTGCGACACAATCAGACAGAACTTGTCCCGATTCGCTAGAAAATCCGTGTTGAGTCGGGGCACTTGTAGTTCATCCATAAACCTACAAACATATATATTCGCATATACATATTCACATTATATTTTTTACATACATATTAAGTTTATTCACATGATACTTCATATATTATCAATAATATACTGTATTTTATATTACCTATAACATTTTACATTTATACATACGTATTGGTCGAATATGATTTGAAAAAAATATTTGATCTGGTTCGAGGGACTAAATAGTAAAGATTTCTTCTTATACAACTGAAGCTGTGGACTGAAATAAAAGGCGATGGTTCTCTGTAGAGATTTGTTTTTGGAAGATTTAAGTTGAATCTAGAGGGCTCTGGTACTGCAGGGAACTGCAAAGATGGGGACCGATGAACACAACTGTTGTTTCGGGAGCTAGGCAAGCAATGCAGGAGCAAGGGATAGCCTATTTCACTGTCTTTTAAAGCCTCTGTGGGTAACTCCATATATTAACTAAAATATGCATAATATGATGTACTGAAAAACACCAAATCTAAGAAAGTGAAGCTTTACTGTACTTTTCTGCATCATACGAGTATGTATTCTTAGGTAAAGTATAACTTTGAGAAGAACTTTATTCAATAAAAATAATACTATCTAATTAACATAATTTTCTCACCTGTGTAAATAAAGTTACCAATTCGATTTCTCTCTGATAAAGGAGCCCATTTCCCTATAAGAGTGTGTATTGACGGTACTATACATCCTTGAGATAATCCTTGTAATATCCTGCATACAGATACCGCCTTCCAGCCCCACTAAAAAAAGAAATATTTCATAGTAGGTCACAGTCTGTTCATTTTAAAGGGGGGCTTTTAAATATTTAAATTCGATATCATATTAAATCTAAGAAAATCATGTTAAAACAACGAAAGGGAGGTTAATAATATGCTCTACGGTACTTCAACAGGCCCTACAGGCTTTGTGTCGTTGATGTCACCGATAGCGAAAAATCTTAGTATGGGGCTGATGAAGAATTTAGTTGTCAAATAGAACCAGAATGCTGGCCTTTATAAGGTGCTATTGTGTCAGGGAAGTGTTTAAAGTGAGTCTGTCAAGCGTTTCAAAAATATAATTGAATTGGGAAATTTTCTTACATTGTTTGAGATACGAACCCTTGACGAATTAACTTCCCTTCATTTCATAAAAATATTACAAAATTCCTTTTTTTTTCAGTTGCTTACAATTTTAGCAGCATTTGGCAGAACAAACGATAAAACCCCATCCGCCGTAAGCGAAATAGCGATCATTCGTTTCCCTCCATACATGTAAGCCAATCGACCTCCCGGTATCTGCATCAGCATATAACCGAAGTAAAATGAACTGAGAAGATAGTCTTGAGTTTGTTTTGGCCATTCAAATATCTGTAAAGGTAAAAATATAAATCATAGACCTGCCTTATTTACCGGACCACTCCCCCTGTTTCCACATGTATTTTTATCATCGTCATAACTGAAGAAGTTCAGTGCTACGGGAAATTAAATATTAAAAATGTTTTCTTACACGCGGTAAATATTTAATAATTAAATTGTACGGCGAAGTTTCTCGAAAGTGTTTGAAAAAAACGAATAAATGTAAACTTCTTTGAATTACGTCACAAGTTCTTGTGAATCAACCAATGTGATAGATTTCTAGTTTCCAGGAAGTCAACTCACTAATCAGCAAAACTCAACGACTTAAACTTGTGACGTCACTGGCGGAGTAATTACAAAATCCAGAATTATAAAAATTCATAGCGCTGATAATACAATACATAAATAAAAAAAGTTGTAGTCTATTTACAAATATTTTTTTTAACTACTTGACTGAATTAAGAGTGGCAATTGTGAAGGGCAACACCAACAGCCGTGAGGTAGACAAGTCCAAACTCCGCTTTGGCCTGCAACGCGCGACAAGATATTAAACGCCATGCATCGGAAGAACTCATTACATTTCAACTTGGGATTTCGTGTCGCCTGGCCATCAGCTCTCCGCCAGTGTTCGCTATTTTAAATTCCTTCTGTACAAAATAAAAATATGCAACTCGTGGTAACTAGTTTATAAATAACTTCAATTGTAATCCATCTCATTTCTCATTTAACCTCAAATCAACTCACGCGCACCCATTCTATACAATAATTATTTTTCTCTTTCTTTATTCATTCTTTATTCATCACCAATACTTTAAGTATAGTTTATTTATTTATAGACATGAACCCACTGCATTTATCCCCTAGGGAATTCGGACGTATTAGAATGTTTTATTTCCAGTTATACAGTTCCCTTATAATTTACGAAAATGACTCTAAATCATCTAAATTAATAAAAACTTATTTAAAATATTAGATTGAATTGCGCACTATTCCAACCTTACCTGAATAATGCCTTTGTTAGAAAGGTCGGTCATAGCTATAACAGCGACACTCATACTGGTTCGGACAAAATACGCCACTGTGAAACATGTGAAAATTAACAGAGCCTGAACGTGCCTCGTGCCCCATCCTACAAATGCATAAACAATATTTGTAATGAATTTTAAACAACCGCTTTGATGTGTTAATTAAATCGGTATTCACTTCCTGAAACTTTGTAATTAGTTATTATAACTGACTGATTGTGCCAAACTAAAATCTACAAATTACGTCGAACTAATGATGCCTAGCTAAAATCGATTGAAAAGAAAGCGTAGGAACTTGAAAATGATAAATACCCATTTAAAAAACATTGCTCCTGTGGTATCCAGGAAGGAAATACAGGAGTACGTTTGTATGCCAAAAAATTAAGCCAGGCATCCTCTTAACAGTATGATCTTTTAAATATTACTGAAAGAAAGAAAAATTATAACAGCGGCATTTTGAATCAATAGGTCGTTGATAAATCTAACACAAATAAAAAATCAACTTGAAAGGAAAAAAAAAAGTTTTTTATTTAAATTTATGTTTTTTTTTTTGTAGAGGCAAATGACGAAGTTCAGTGATTTTTTAATATTTTTTTATTTGCCAGAAGACTATTAAACAATGCTGAAATTAAAAAAAAAAGTATGTATCGTATTATCAGCGCCATGATTTTTTTTGCATTTCTTAAATTACTCCGCGAGTGACGTTTGAGGTTCTCTTCCACTTCTTCTCGGTCATTTCTGCCGATTGTTCCGTTAATTTCCCGTCAATCGGAAATCTTCTCAACTCTCTTATTATTGGTTGATGCTACTACTAATAAGTGATGTTTTTCAAAGTAGTTTCTTATTTATTAAAAAAATAAAAATATTCCTACATTTTCAAGAAACCGCGAGTAAGGCAACATTGTTTATATCCAATTTCCTTTAGGGATGAAGTTTCTTATTGCAAAATGTGATAATTTGTGTTTTAAAAACCACCTAATGTTGTTTCGGTACACTGCACCGCTATGCCGTCAATATTTATAAAATTAAATAGGTTATGACAATGGATTTCTTTTATTACTGAATCCGAATAAAAAAATATTATTTAATTCACTTACCATTATAATCGTTATTTACATTGTCTGGATGTTTTCTATTTGACGTCATTTAGAGATAAAATTTATCTTATGTAGGAATATGGAAAAATTTTTAAGTGTTTAAATTTATGTTAACAAGGCGTCAAACAACATGCACGACTTTTAAACTAGACATACGTCGCGTAAACATTCATAAAACAAATCTAATGAAACACTTAGAATGATAAATATTATATAAAATATAGAGGGAAAGTGAGATAACTCTGTTTTAATTATGTTAAATAAATTTTAAGATTATAATTAAGGTTGAAACTGTCATTAGGGTCGCAGTGAGTCACATCTTGCTGTGATTCTATAAAATTCACTAACTAATAATTTCCCTTTTCATTTTAGTTCTTACCTTTTAATTACTTTTACAAAAAAAATTTCTTCATTTTTAATATTATTTCCATTTGTAAATACAAATTACAAACTTTTAAATAACTTTTTTACTTTGATTGAATTTTTAAACAACTTCCATTTATGTTTTTTTTTTCCTTTCCTTTTTTTGTTCCTTTTTTGATAACCTTACATAATATTTATTTATTTAAACGCCTTGTAGGTTTTTACATGTTTTACACATATTTATATACAAAAAACAGACATATATTTTACAAAAAAGTAGCAAAAAATTGAAAATAACGTAATAAGAAAAAAAAAAAAAATATATACAATAACTAATCCTACATATAGTACATTCATACATTTATTCCAGTAGAGAGAACAGAAGTTCATTTTTTCCCATCGGTTATATTAAAAGAATCTTAAAATTAGAAGAATGTTATAAAATTATTTTATTATATGGAAACGCTGGTCCATTAGAATAAAGTCTAGCTGTGTAAAATATAAAGCTATGTAGCCGTACTGTATGTTTCCTGAATAAAAGAAAAAAAAATGCTGCGAACGCCCAGTTGCAATCCACCGGCAGCACTACTGACTAGTCCAACTCCTTAGTGTCCAAGTAGCGAACCCCGGGCAATGGGATCACACTCATGACAGTGTGATCACAGCATATAACGAGAGAATGGAAGGCGGGTTTCTGGCGCCTCTAAACCAGAACCAACCAGCTAAGAGAGGGTAACCCGGACAGAAAAATCCACTAGAGAAGGCAACGGGAAACCACTCTGGTCATCTTTTCACAGGAATCACTATGGCGAGTACATGCAGTAAGCAGTTGTCCTAGCTGCGGAATATAATAGTAGCGCAAGACCGAGATACTTTCGCTGTAGTGATCGCCAACGTCGGGGGGACCTGACAAGGCACCGCAAGAAGAAGAAGAATTATAATATTAACCCGTTTATAACAAGATGGAACTCCATATGGAACTCAAGAAAGCATTGGTATTAAATCCATTATATTAAGTTCTCTTGTAATGTAATGTATTGTATTTATTTTAGATAGTTATACGAAGAAAATTTGAACACCTAGTTATACCTTTACTAATAAAAAATATGTTTAAAAAATAATTTCAAAAACAAAACATTGTTTTTAAATCCAGACGCTTTCCGATGACACTATCTACCTATATGGATATTTGTTTGCAACAAAAATCATCGCCATCCCACAAAACAATGCGATAGATTCAGCATCCCTAATATCTTCTGGCAATTCATAAAACATCTTAAGTCCTTTATGATACAGATTGTTTTGAGTTGCCTGGATTCTTGTTTTGAGGAATCTGAAACCTTCACCATCCCTCGTAGGATAGTGATAAATGTCGTTATTACAACATCACGAAACATGTATTTGGGCGATATTTTTTTAAAATTTGTATTTTAACACCAAAGTATTCAAAACTACTCTTTGCTTTACTGAAAACATGTTCAATACCGTCAGCATATGTGTAATTTTTGTATATCTTCCACATTTCAATATTGTCCTCATTCCTCTATTCTGAGCTTTCTACGTGACATTTTATTGATTTTCGGTACTCATAAAGAGAACATTTAGTCCTTAGTGAAAACTGATAAATAACTCAAGAAAAAAATAAATTGGACAACTTTTTAATAGGTATTTATTATAAGAAGCCTTTCCCCGCTTCACATTTGAGGGTACTACTTGCAAACCCGGCAAAATCCGAAATCTAAAAAAGTTAGATATTAATTGAAATTTATTCAGAATACAATTTTTAACAATAATTATAACATTTTGAGTAAAAAATATGGCTTTATTTGTATTAACTTGACTTTTAAATCGTCGGGTTTGTTGCAAACATGGCAACCTCTACTTGAGTATTGTGAAGAAAATTTAAATTTATTATTTCACTACTGTTTCTTGACATAATCATGCTTATGTCACCACTGCTTACGTGTAAAATATTTACTGATTATAATAAAAAATTGAAGTTTAAAAAAGTTGAAATTAAGTATTGTATCAGTTTATTGCGATTTTCTAAAAATAAAAACATGTGGATTTTGCCGGGTTTGCAAATAGTACCCTCATGTACTCAACCTAATGTGGTCTATATTCTATTTAACTTTTAGACTTTTTAAGTGAGTCAAATTTATTTATTTATTTAATTTTACAATACGCCCAAAGGGCATTTACAAAAAATATACAGTTAAGTACAAACATAGTGCGTAAAAATTTAAAAGATAAACAATACATTTAGAAACAATAAGAAGCATACTGCCATGCAAAATAAAAAGTGAAACTTTACATAGTAAAAAAGAAAAAAAGAATTTTATATGGATATAATAAAAGTAATTGAATTAAAAAGCAAATTGTAAGTAACTTGTTAAGAATTCATACAAAAAAATAAATACATTTTCATATACTTATAAGTATAAAAATAAATATACAGGTAACTACAAACAAAGAAAGTAATAATTTTATAAAAACACAACACATTAAAAGAAATAAAAAAAGATTTTATATACATGTAGAAACAATAAAAAGCAAACTGCAATGCAAAATAAAAAGCGAAACTTTGCATAAAAAAAAGATTAAAAATATGAATATAAGAACAATGTTAAAATTAAAAAACAAATTGTAAATAACTTGTTAAGAATTCTAAATATATATATACACACATATATACACATATATACGTATAAAAAAAATGTTATTAACAAATTAATCTTAAAAACAAATAATGAAAATTAGTTAACAGTAAGTATATATGTGAAAATAATATAATATACGGTACACAAAAATATTTGATAAATTAATATCAGAAAGAGATAAGATAATAATAATACACATCAAAAACAGAGAAAGAATTGTATGAAAAAGAAAGTTTCATTAGGACATTAATAATTGAACGATATTGCGTGGCAAAAGATTTTATAATAGTGATATTAAGCTTAAAATTTTAACTCGAATACAAGATTTCAATTTAATAATTATTTATCAATACCATTTGTTTTTAAACTGCTTATAACAGCTGCTCGATTGTGGAACAATTTAGTTATTTATTAATTCTTTTTGTTTTGAACATTCTTGTTATCAGCTGCTCAATTCTGGAATAATCTACCCTTTATTGTTAGAGACACCGACCCTTCTTTATTTACATTCAAATCACGTATGAAATATCACTTCCTGAATTTTTGAGTTTTCCCTTTTTCCTACCTCTTTCCTTCCCTCTTTAGTCAATTTTGATTTCTAATAAAAAAATTATATGTACAATATTTTTTTGTTTTATAATAAAAATATTATAATACTCGTATACCTACAATATATTCATTTACCACTGATTTTCTCAAATTGAATGGTTTGGAATTAAATTGTCACTAGGCAATATGCCAACCCCTATGCATATAAATGTAAACTTTGTACTTATAAGTGTTTAAATAAATTACACTATTGAACATAATAAATTTTAAAAAGTAAAACAAACCTATACATTTTAATTTGATTATCAGTAAATTTAAAATTTAATTAAATACAGACCATTTAAAATGTATTTTTGATTCACACAATTAATTACTTTATTTAAACTTTTATTGTACTTAAGTGGTGGAAAATATTTCTGTTGATAAGATAACATAAAATATTTACATAAAATGAGATATAAAATTTCGATTCCGTCATTTAAAAACGTTTCTAAGATTATTACTCTTGTGAAGTTACTAAAGCTGTATTAAATTTAACAGTGGCATCTTCATCTAATATATTACAAAGGAAATTAATTAGTTTTTTAATATGTACCACTTTATTTTTTGTTATTTAATCACCAACTTGTTTCGGCAAAATACTATACATTCGTCAGGGTTAATTACAAACTAACGTAATCTCTATTTATAAAATTCCTCCGTACGTGTCATGTCACCGTACTCCTCCTAAACGGCTTAACCGATTTACGTGCGGTTTTCAGAGAAATATAGATCTTTGCGCTGTGCGTGTTCGTAGATATTAAAATCTTCAATCAAATATGTAAAAAAGAAGTTAGGAGCATGAATGTTTTATTCATTGATCTACCAGGGCTGCATTCGAGGAAAATGAATTTACAAAAAAACGGAAAGATGATGTTTTTTTGCGTATAAAAAAGTTTGTTTTTGAATGTTCACAAACAGCATTTGTTTTATGTGGATCTCAATTAGATTATTTTCTTAAATTCCTTATAATTTCTAGCTATTTATTTATTTTTACTGGATTTTGGTAACACTAAAATAATATTAAATTCCATACATTTTTAAAAATTGTATTCCTACATAAGTACACCCCTCTGTTGGTGAGAAGACTGAGTTTGACGTTTGTAAAAAGAATGCCATATTTGAAAAAATATTTATTTAATGTTTTCGAATTCAACCATAAACAGGTATCTAGGTACCTACTTAAATTAAATATTTAAATATAAACGATTTTTAGTTTTGGAATTTAATCACAAACAAGTACCTAGGTACCTACTTATCATTGAAAAGTCTTTTTCAAATGTAATAAATAGCAGGCAAGCCAACGTTCGGGCAGGACAACGTCTGTCGGGTCCGCTTGTAATAGATAAAAAATTGACAAATAATTACATCACACTATTCTCGTGAGAGAACACTTACTATTCCTCTACAAAGCACATTATTTTTTGGCAAATCCTTTTCTGTTCAAGGTGCTTGACTTTGTAATGAGCTTTCTCTTTATAAAAAAGACGCACCTTCTCTGACCACATTCAAGAAAGCCCTGAAACATTACTTTATTTCCTTAGAAACGTAAAATCGATTCATTTCGCTGGTATTTTAAAAATAGAAATATTTAAAAATATTACTTTTCCTTCCTGCTTTCTCTTCCCCTTTTCACAGGATTCCACATTTCTCGTCTTTTAATGTGTACAACATAATTTGTTTCAGTTTCTTTGGGCAAGCTTTGTTTTCCCCATTAAAAACAGCTGTTATCTTTAATTAATTATGTGTTTCGTGGATGTATCTTTTGATATATATTTAATTTTCTAGTTCAATTTTCTGACCAACTCTTCTTGTACTAGTCTGATTTTAAGTTGGCTAGACAATATTGATTTTAGCAATAAGTCCGCCAAAGTACTAATTCCTTTTACTTAAAGTTTTTAATAAATAAATTTAGGTTAATGTAATCCTTCTGTAAAGTGATCATTAAAACAATCTAACTATAGATCATAAGCTGTATGTTTTCTGAATAAAAGAAAATAAATAAATAAATAAGCTTTTGAAATATCTAGACTTCCATATTACCTTTTCAAAGTGGTTCTCTTTCTCTGCTGAAATAAACATAGGCAAATGGTAAATTTTACAAACACAGTATGTAAATTAATTAAGTACTTGAATCAGCCAATGATAGCTGTAAGGTTTACTGTTTAGTTTATGAGTACAATAATTTCTCGGATTTTAAGACAAAATAAAACGTTTTGTGTAGGTGCATATTTTTTTTATTGTTTATACAAACGATTGAATTACTATATAATAATAACCTACTTTTACACATTTAGTTGAGTTAATAAATGTAAATAACAAGCTCTTTTGTCTGGGACCTTTCAATAAAGGTATTATTATATTGTATCTGTCAAGCTATAAATAACCATTTATATATTACATTATTTTACTTTAAAAAAATTAACACTTATTAAATTATCGTTACCCATATTAATTTTATTCAAGTTTACAATAAACGTATCGCTAATAACATTTCAGGTTTTTTGCTATATGAATTAATAATATTTTTTACCGTTTTGTAAACAATAATAAAATTAAGTTGGTATTTTTTAATTCATAATTTTTGTTAAAGTAATTCATATTTTTAAACTATTTGACTCTTAAGTATATTTGGATATTTAAAAAAAAATAACAGAACAATAAATGAATTTTAACTCTTAGACAAAAGCTTTGTTTTTTTAAGTGGTTTTTCTTAATTGACTCATCAAGCAGTTTTGTTTAATTTATTTTGAAAACAAAAAACATGTTAATAATAAAATATATTGTACAGTTGTACTGTTTTCTTGTAAGTAAATGTTATTATTTATCTTAAGTTTAATTATTAAAATGTTTGAAGTATAAATATAAATCAGATAATTGTTATACAGTCTTATCGTTTTTAATGTTACATTTTCTTTAATTTAAAGAAAACCGTATGTAAATATAAAAAAATTAAAGGTTTTAATGTTAGTTCTTATCTGCTAGTCTTGCATTTGAGTTTGGATGCAAATAACTTGGACGTAATTTGTCTTTAATGTGGACAAGAAGTTATTTAGCTTAAGTTTACTCAAGTGATATCTTGTGAGTGAAAACAATTAAAAAGTTAATTAAATTCAATAGTTAACGTTTCCACTTAAACGCTATGAATTTTAACTAACAGTCTAGGGTAAATATCATTAAATAACATTAGTATGCAATTTTACTCGCTTTTTTCTCAGCTTCGATCTAGCTTCAGCAGAAAGGTAAAATTTACTAATGTTTAATGGTATACTAAACTTAAAATTAAAATATTAGCCAAAATTTCAAGTTGTCTTCCTTAATGATATGATACAAATCATGCAAAATACTCTCAAAATTATGTGCAAATAATTATTTTTTGGTTAAAAAATTTAAATTTAGTATATAACATACCAGTAATTCTCGTAGGTTTCTTTCTTTTGTAATCGGAAGTCTTTTGACGATATTTACTTTTCTATGGTAAAAGAAGATACTATTTAAAAATGATGTATTTAATTCTAATAACAAGCAGTTGATTCATCGTCCAATGTTTGAAAGAAATTTTAAGGTAGTTATAAAGTTAAATGGGCTTTATTAACCTTTATCAGAAATTAGAATACTTTTGATGATTACAAGGAATAGGTTAACGTCTTAAATACAAAAAAAATAACGTTCATTATTGTAACCATTTTAATACCTAATTTTTTTTAATTATCAGTATATATTTTCTGATATTATAATTGAGATCCTTACGAGATCGCAAATATATAAAATAAATATTCTCCTCTACCGCACAATATTTCGAGTAAATGCTCTTACCTCTTTAGTTTTTTTCTTAATGTATGAGAAAAATAATAGAGAGGAGTATTTCAAACACTTTTACCACTTTTGTTTGGTCACCGGATATTTTTCAATCACAATTATATATAATATTAGAGAGTAACTCTACAAATATTTCATCGCTTGACTTCCTTTTGAATGAGAGCATTTTCTTTTTCAATTTTTTGAATGATTTCGAGTTTGGTCAGGACTTCTGAAAAATAATTAACAAAATTATACATAATATTTTTTTTTTCAAATATTGCTCTACAACAAATTAAAATATATAATCTAAATAAACTGGTGAAAAAGTTTGAAAAAAAACACGCAGAGATAGGCAAAAAAACAAGTTATCTCAAATTACGTAGATGAGTAAATTTTATTCGTTTTCTCGTCATCTTTTATCCGCATTTTTTTATCCGCACATGATAGTGCATAGGGCACGGCATTCATACTCCAGTCGCAGTGTAACAGCGACCACTTGGAATATATCGCACCTCTCCGTCCAGAGTGCCACAAATCTAAATGCGTCAAACTATGAAAAAGCATTGAAAATTTGGACATCCGCAACTTTTAACCACAGGTCAATATCAAACAATTTACTCAATATAAAATAACTATAATATACGTTAGATAACAACAATTATTTTTTTTTTTTAATTAACTTTAACTCATTTCTCATATCTTACCAGTATGGTCTCTTGTATTAGGTTCATTCCACGCTTGTTTCTCACTGGATCCGAATATGATGAAGAAGAGGTTTGACAGAAAGTATACTCCAGATGTTATTAAAAACACTAATCTCCATTGGGTAGCGTCGTTCTGGAAAGGAAAACATTTTTAGTTAGGTGACCTCAACTAATATTAACTTAACCAATACTAAGGTACAAAAAAATATTTTGAAAATAATGAACCGACACCCTCTTCTTTACCCTACGTCTCTACTTTTTGCAGAACCAAACATATTATGTATCAAGCAGTCGTTTGTGAAGTCATTTCTTTGCCAGTTTTACAAAACTAAAACTAGTAAACGAAGAACCAAGATAAACAGATACACGAGATGTGCTCTAGCTAAAAGTTACGTAGCCCCTGATGCAAGAACGAGCTTCGCACAACAGAAATAGATTGTTATTGCATATTGTTAGAGTGTATAGTCAGTTAGACAGTTCTTTGAAAACCACCAACAGCTTAAATACCCTTAAATTTGCGATTTATTATGAAAAAGGTTATGTTTTTCCCACGCAGAAAACACGGGTCGATATTTATTGTGAAAGTTATTATTTTCAATAGAAAGGGTTTTGTAATTCTAGGTTATTTGCCGCTCGGTCATTTGAATTCAACCCAAGGTATCGAATCCTTATTGACATTAATAATAGATAGAATATTTGTATGTACTTAGTAACGGCTCAGGTAAATATGGTTTAAATGGACTTATTTTTAAAGGCGGTAATTAAATGGGGTTCTTTTCAGAATTGACTAACATGAACTAAAAGGTTATTATTATCAATTTTATTTTATTTTATTTTTTAAGTTAATATAACCATATGGATTGCTGCACAGGACTACAAAAAAAAATATATGCTCCAGGCTATGCAGTGAATTCAACTGAAATATATTTCTTATTTCTCCGTAATGTTTAGTGCAATTTTTTTGCTAACCTTTATCATTACAATGTTCCATTGCAAACTAGTAAGTTCACAATTTGTCAGCCTGAAAACAGATCATTGTCTAGTTGGGTGACAAATTGTGAATTACAAACGTTAAACAAATCTATATTTAAATTACTAAAATTTAATATCAAAAAATGCCCTGTGTTCACATTTTCAAGGAACAACTTTAAAATTATCCATAATTATCGTCTTGACGATCAAGTGCTTACCTGCGTTATTTTTAACTTAACTATTTGGTAATAGCAGGTTCCTGAAGAGTAAGACTGATCACCTTACATTCCTGTAACACGTGATTAAGATAGACGATATTTAATTAACCGATGAAGTCATTGTGGACCATCAGGCGTGGATTAGGTTTTGATGACGATGATTATTTAATAAGACAAATATAATGACGTGTCTTAATTTGTAAATTAATTAATTTTGAATCTGAGCATTTACCTCATTACTGACGATGTGGCCAACTGTAAGGGGAGCAAGAATACCTATTGCATTTGCGACGCAATTTGTAATTCCTACCAAAGTGCCAGCAAAGTTCGGTGCCATGTCAATTGCCGTCATCTGTAAAGATAATAATAATTTAACAAACGTTAGTTTAAAGCACTAAAATTAGAATTAGACAGACTCTGGAGGCATCTGAGATTCATATAATTATTAAATTGTGTCTATTTTTTTAATTAGAGGACATAACAAAAAAATTACTACACATTAGATTTTTTATTTATTTTTAAAAACGAGCTGTGTTCGGACCAACGCTCAACCTTATTTATGCCTACGTATCCATCCTTCCCGTTTCCTAGCGGACTCCATGTAACAATAATTCTATGTGTGAAGGCCGGAACAAACATTTATTATCAGTACAAAATCTAATATTAAGGAGTTAAGTGCTTTACTAATATTTCCACAAGCGAGCTGTGCCTGCGTCATTTAAGACCGCCAGATCCATCCAGACAAGCTGTGCCAGCGTCTTCCGACGGCCAGCTTCACCACGGTTCCACCACTTGTCACGCCTCATCCATCAGCAGGTTAGTGGAGTTGCGCAACCTTCCTTCCCAAACAATACAGTCCACTTACTGAATTTTCCTCCTTCTAGGACGAGATATTTTTCCTAGGACGAGATATTCTTCACACCTCGTCCACTCCTCGACGAACTTTAAATAACTCACTATTAGAGAATGGGAATTAAGTTGAAGTAGAATAGGGTTTGAACCTCGGACCTCTGTTCCTTGAGTCCGCAATACTAGCCACGGGACCACAACCCGATTCAATGCATTCCCTTTCATTAATTTACAACAAATTAGTCAATAATTTGTAGCATCTTCACCGTACACTGCGCAAATATCGCGAGCTGCTTTGGCAGCTTTATTCCTCAATTGAACACGAACAGATGGAGGTATCAAAAGTGCTCGCTTTCTTCTTCTCATTCCAATTTGAAGCCTTATAATCAAATAAAATATACATGTAACGTAAAAGCAAACAAAACATCTTGTAGAGCGGAGTTTTTTTTTAATGACTTATAACCTTAACCATTTTGACATATTACAACAAAGATGAAGAACATTTAAGAGAAGGTAATATAGAAGTCTAGGCATCTACAGGGCTTATGACCTGTCAATGGCTGGTTTAAGTGGCCACTTTACACACTGTGTAACATTCACCATTCTGCCTATATTTGAACATCTATATTCCTTCAATTCTTTCATCTGTTGATGTTTGTGAAGTTAAAGAGCTGAAACCTTTATTTAGGCCACTTAAACCAGCCATTGACAGGTCATAAGCCCTGTAGATGCCTAGACTTCTATATTACCTTCTCTTAAATGTTCTTCATCTTTGTTGTAATATGTTAATATAAACAGCTCCCCAGGGAGTTGAATCCAGTTCTTGTCTACAAAAATTTGGACAAACTCAAAATATTGTTGTTAACCATTTTGTTTTACTCGGGGCGCTGATTTATAATTTGAAAAAAGAAAGCATTATTTATGTTAACACCTTATACAGTAGAACTCCGTTTATCCGAACTCCAGCCATCCGGATTCTCTAATATCCAAATTATTATCAGGAAATAAGAAATAAAGGAGATATTTTTAATTTAAAGTTAATTGTGCAATTAACTTTGCTGGACATGTTTATGTAAGTTTTTAATGTGCTTCCAGTTCCCTATATTATTTATCTCTTCCTAATCGCTGTCCTCATGACTGAGGATCGTGACCCATCATGGCTGTCTCGACAATTCTTCTACAACTCTCCCTTGACTACGCCGCAAGCAGTACTTAGGTGCCTGCCTCTGCCCTGACCTGATCGTTCCGTCGTATCGGGGATCTACCTCTTCCTTTTTTTCACTCCACGCCACCGACTACAACCAGTCTTCCGGGCTATCATCATTTCGACTTCAATACGTCGCGTCGTGGCCAAACATTAACCATCCGTCAAGGTTAAACTCCTGACGAATGGACCCATTGGTTCAGCCAGCTGTTCACGAGTTCGGAGCATGCCTCTCTAGCACTACATTTCTTCGTATTTCCACCGCTTTGATGGTCCATGTTTCTACAGTAAATAGAAAAATTGAGTGGACCAAACTCTCGAGGAGCTGTTTTATATATTTGCTGTTACTCACGCTTCTGTCTTTCCAGATTTTATTGAGCTTAGACACGCCACTTTTGGTGATGGCGATTGGAAGTTTGATATCTTCTTCACATTTTCCTTTGTTGTCAATGTAAGATCTAAGGTACGAATTCACAACTTCTGGACGTATAAATCAATTTCCGAGTATTATTTTAAAAGCAATAAACTCTCGATAATTATAGTTTTACTGTATTCTTGATAGAAGATACATAATCTAAGAAATAACTGCATATAATATGTATATCATACCATGTATCCCATGTTTAGTCCAGAGTTGATCCCCACAGTAAGAGTAATAAAAACCACAGATAAGACTTCGTGTCCTGGAGGAATGTAAGAAAGGATCACGATAGTTGTAGCTGGCAGCCATGCTCCTGAAAATATTAA
Source organism: Micrasema longulum (assembly GCF_059751315.1). Lineage (NCBI taxonomy): Eukaryota > Metazoa > Arthropoda > Insecta > Trichoptera > Brachycentridae > Micrasema > Micrasema longulum. The sequence continues at coordinate 222,021 of NW_028279032.1, forward strand.
AAATAATGTGTCATAATATTTCATCAAGTAAAAAACGAATTATTCAATAATCATAAATATTTTAAATTTATTTATTGTACTGCAACAGGTAGTTCAATTTTGTAATTTAGCATAAGTTTAGAAGATACAATATTGCATACAAAACCTCAACTCAAAAATGACTCTGAACTACATTATGTACGTATATTAGTACATTTTATATTCTGTTATGCCCTGCCAGTAAAACAACTTTGTGAAAATAACCTAGGACTCCCTGGTATTTCCCCGAATAACAAATTATTTCAGAGTATGTAATTTAAAATATGTCAAATAAACCGTTTTTAGAGCATTAAAGTCGTCCTTTTGATAGCGGGAGAAAAATAAGTATAATTTTTAAAAAAACATAATGTAAATAAATTTATAATAAAACTGAAAAAAAAGAGAACAGAAATGGTTCAGTTACAGTATATATCACTTTTTAAATTGTCTTTTATGACTTACCGATTGAGTTGAAAATTTTTCTTGACGTAGTTTTTGAACAGTATCCATTATTGACAATATAATCAGAAACGAAACTGAGCATAATTCCTCCCAACCACATGGCTAAATAGGGTAATGCAGAAAGAATACCACTCTAAAAAGATTGAAAAAAGGGACACGTATTATTATTTTGTCAATGAAAATATTTAAAATTATGGCGACTTACAAACAACCAACGTTTGCTTAGAATATAAACATTTATTTTTATTTAGAATACAAAGTAATTATGCGCATCACATACGAGGGTACGCTAAAAACTAATGCGCACATGCTTGTAGAACGCGAACAAAACAAACTCTAAAAGCGCGCCAAATAGCATGTGGAAGTAACATTCCTTCTTTATACGCATGCGCAGGTTTGAAGGCGTTGCGTTTATCCAGTGTATTTTAAGAAGCGGAAGTAAAGAGACGTGCTCTGGTGCTATGTCAACGTAAATTAAACAGAGTGCTGTTATCGTTTTTTTTTAATTGGCTCCTACTGAGATTTATCGCCATTTAATGGCTGTTTACTGGAAATCGATGAGTAGTCAAATTTAATGGATGCGAGCCTGGAAAAGCCATAATTGTTAATGAAACTCGCAGCGGACGTCCGATCCGTCGGAATGATGTCATAGCCAGAAAAAACCGTTTCGTGATTTATGATTTTAATTGTTTTAGTATATATGGAAACATACAAAAGAAAAGAAACATTCTGTCATTATGGAATAAATTATCTAAAACAGTTGGTACATCATAAAAACGTGACAATTGTATTTTTAAGATAATTCATTTAGCATTTCTTAAGTGTTTTTTTTAAATTTTAATATGAAAGGTACCAGAAAACAGATTGTCATTTATCAAACAATTTCTCAAATGATATGTTGAATTACAAAATTTTCATATCCGTTATCAGTCATTCTCAAACTTTGTACAATACGATTAACGCGTAAAATGTTCAGGAGTGTACTGAGAACTTTAACTTAGCGTGTTTTAGAACACAACAATATTGGTAGACAAGCATTTGATAAAAGAAAGAATGAGGTTTGTATGTGAAGATGGCAAGTTTTTCTCCCAATCGTTTCAGTAAAAACCACGTCTTATAAAAACTACATACTTCGAGTAGCATTTAGTTCCGGCTTAAAGCTTCGTAAAGTATTTATATTTTTAAGAAAGTATGAAGTTTCAACATTGAGCTTATTTAAATATGGTGAAAATTTGGCAATAAAATAAGGATGGGATCTCTTGGAGGCGTCTGGCGATGTCCACATGCTCCACTTAAAACTAAAACCAAATGTGAAGAAAGACAGAACAAAGAAATGATTATCTGAAATCTAGAATACGCTTGTGCAATTTGATTTCTATTCTATGGGACTAATATATTGACCATATCAAATCTGTCCAGCACCGTTTTCTGAGAAATGTGTCATGGTTGCTTAGATTGAATAAGGATTATTCCTATGTTAAAGTATAGTAATATCTTAATCTGCCTTCATTAGAGGAACGTAGAACGGAAATGAACCTTATTTTATTTTTCAAAACACAAGTACTATGTGTGAGTAATATCCTATTTCTGTTGGAATCAATATGTTTTTATATTCCCACCCATGTCACTAGAAATTAAAATTAACTATTAAGTTAAACAAATCTTCGTCAACATTGGTTTAAATGCCCTAATATCTAGAAAATGATGTAGGTTGGTTAATTAGTCGCAGGACTTGGAGATCCTTGAGGTAGATCTTCCAACTTTTCGTAGGTCTTTTTGTCACTAACACAGTGTAGTGTGAAGAAGAATTGGCATGTCTTAGATCAAAGTTTTACATGAAGTTCTTGTTTTTTAAATACATATAGACCAATTATGAATCGTCCTTTTTTATCATCCTACATGTATTTATGTTCTGTTTGTTCAGATTCTTGCTTATATTTTTCTTTGTACAAGTTTGTTGTTTTTGGCTTACCTTCAGATCTCATTTATTTATATCTAATAAATAAATGAGATTCGAAGAAACTTACAAAACGAAGGCGTGATACGAGTATAATACTAAAGGGTCTATTTCTTTCGTATTATATTATATATTTTTTAAAATACCGATTTAATAAAATATTGAGAGCCTGTATTTGAGCCTGTGATATTATTTCTTACAATTAAAATATTCAAGCAATTTTATAAACGTATGTATTGTAAACCAATTGTTAATCATGTACTGTTTAAAAATGATCGGAAGTATGATATTTAATGCATGTATGTGAATACAATACAGTTTTTATTTCATTGACATCATTTGTGTCTTCAAAATAGTATTTAATTAAAAATGATTCAGTAATATATCACGTGTCTTTTTATGATAAATATAAATAGTAACAAATTTATACTAATTTGTGGAAATAACATAATAGCGTTAAGCGATAACTTTGTAACGAAAAGGTCCCTACACACGTAACAATATATGGTGGGGCTTTTTTTGTGTGTGCAAACCGTTCTGCGCAGATTCATCGATCGTTTTTATGACAAATCGTAGTCGATTTCGTTTGTGCAGTTTAATCGTATCGAGGTTGCTGTGGGCGGACGCGTCCGCGCGCATGTTGCAACATGCCAGTAGCTCAATCACAAATAACTGTCGACGTACTTAAAAACATGCTAAGCATTTCAATGAACAATAATGAACATGCTTAAGTTATCGCAGTCATAAATCAACACGTGTGTAATATCTAAGTCAACGCTCATTTCGGTTTGTTTTTTGTTTTCCTCGTAAATAAATACAGTTTATTGACAAAAAATTGGCGTTTACTGTAAAAAATAAAACAATATATTGCATTTGCAAAATAGTAAGGAGTATCTAATACAAATAAGTGAAAATTTAATCACAATTACTGTGGTGTCTGCTTTTCTTGGCTTGCCAACCGCTGGCTAAATGCAATAAATAGCATGATAAATAATAAATTAATAAATCAAAACAGCAGTTTTGGAATATTTTCCATTTTTACATTGGTGAAATTCGTGATTGCGCAGCAGGATTATACGTCGCAAAACGGAAACATTTTGACATTTAATATTAGGTGTTCACAGATGTTACATTGTGATCGCAAATACGATAAACAACCATGGTGAGAATTTTTATCACGTCGCTTATTAGCACCTCGATAGTTATTTGTGGTTGAGCTTCAGAAGAAGAAAGAAACGAACACCGCAAATAATTACAATATTTTTTACAAAGCTACGATTTCGCTTCGGTTTCTGCATCCATCAACATTCGCGTTGTAAATCTTTTAAGCCGTTCTTTCGCTGTCTATTCGCTCTACATATCAAAACAAACGCAAATATTTACGTTTTATTTTTCCTTTTTGCATTTTTAAATAATTCATGTGTTTCCACTTTTCATTATGTTGTATCCCAACTCAACACAAGTCTTTTGGTGTCACGGACTATGAGATACAAAACCATTTTATGCAATATTTGTACTGCTGTTATAAATAACTAAACGAAATAACAAAATAAATCATTTAATCATTTTACCTTTTTCATATCAATTCCCAAAACCATTTTTTGGTAGCTTGGAATCTCCACAAGCAGAGTGATGAATCCCCAATTAGCTCCCGAGTGCGCGACTAGAGTAGCCCAAAATGGAAGTGAAGTAGCGATGCTCTTCCATGGTGTCTTTGGAACCTAAAACAAATTCATTCTATTCATGTCAAAACCATTCAAAAGCCCAGTTTTTGCAATTACTCTTTATAAATCCTAGGTCAGTAGTATATTAGAGTTTAATTCTATAATATGACCTACGATATCCATAAAAAACAAAAATATCCACAAAAACCGCCCTTGAACCTGTAGCAATTGCACAGAAATCTTTAATCCGAGTCATCTTAAAAAAAACATTTCGCTATCCAAGTGACTTGCTCTTCAAAGAATTCAGAGTACTGAATATTATTCAACAGTATATATTGAGAACGGTAGTGGTTACACACATAAAGAGAGACATTTACCCAAGCGTCAACCACAACCATAATACAAGATACTCTAATAGGGATCTGATACTAAGTGAAGGGGTCAACACTGTTCTGGCATCGAGACAACACTATTACGTAGGCAAAAAGGTCCATAACCTTTTGCCAGAATCGTGGAAAGACGGGAGTGTTGTCAAGTTACGGAAGGTGTTGACCTCGCTCTTTCATGACATTGCTCGTAGGGAGTCAGAAAAGTTGATGCATGCCACGGATTGGAGAACCTTACTGGATGTCAAAAATAAAATATAAAAAATAAGGAATAATCTAAAAAAAATATATTTATTGATGACAACCATGAAGTTTCGCATAAATAAATTGTCTATGTTTTTATGAATGTATGTATGTGTATGCGCATGGGTGTATGTACGTGTGTGTGTATGTACATGTGTATATATGTGTATATTTATATATACATGTGTGTATATGTGTGTATGTCTGTATGTATATGAATCAAAATGTGTATCCGAATAAGTTTATATTTTGTTTGTCTGTGCTCTATATTAATTTGTTAACTATTATAATATATTAAAATATAATTGCTTAGCTTGGAACGGGGTATGTACCCTTGTTAGCTGGGCAAAGTGAAAATGGAATTGTATCTTGATAAAGAGTGTGAATAAATAAATAAATAAATAAATAAATTGCAACACAAATTTCTCAAAACAATTACCTATCCAAACAATTTAATCAATGCTTTCGATAACTACTTTGAAAGACTGGAATATTTTCAATTTTTTGGCTTGGAATTCAGGAGAACTTTATCTTCATTAATACGTAGTTTTACATAAAATTTTATCCGGCAGGATGGACGTTCAAGATATTTTATTTCAAATCAACATCAATGTTCAAATCGCGCCTCTCGTACTAACACTTTATTTGTTGTGGTAAATTACAGAATCAGCACTGGTTTTTTTTTCACCAATGCCAAGAATGCTTAGGCTTTACAGTGAAATGTCCAAAGACAGCTCGGTTGGTGTATTCCTACAGCAAAGAGAGTTATTTAAAAGATAAATTATTATCTCACTTTTCGAAAGATGAAACTTACTTATATTATTCATCTTATTGTCACTCTGATATAATAATTATATATTTGGATAAAAAAAATCCTTACATCATACAATATGCAACTGATGTTTTGATCATACTTTTTATACATTCATTTGATTAACATTTTAAATACTTGTTTATTTGTTAATCCATAAAGGTTTATCTAATAACCTGTCGATTGGTTTAAAATAAAAATAAAAAAAACAATCGAATCTTACATCAGCAATATTTAGAATTTGTCCAGATGTTTTTGAACGAAAACTAAATACC